>NW_020206540.1:0-3021 GCF_001531365.2 Cynara cardunculus var. scolymus | reverse complement strand
TTATAATAACAAATTGAATCAAACAAATTAATGAAAAAAATAAGAATTTTTATATATTTTATATTTTTTATGGGTTCTTTAAATTTATAATTTATTTATTTTGGAAAACATTCTTAATTCTCAAAAGTGTGCAGAATCATATTAAAGCTTAACAGAGACGACAGGATAAAATGAAACTTTAAAATTGAGATACATCGTACTATATTGCGTAGTTAAATACACTTCTAGTTGATATATAATGAGTGATTTATTAATACTTAAAATTTTGAAATAACTAAATAAATTAAAATATAATGATATAAAGTCATTTTTAATGAACAATTTTTAATTCAAACCAAATGCTACCACTAAATAAATTGTAATAGTTCAACAAATAAATTATTGGACTTTTTGGAACCTTTAAGACACACCCTTATGACAAATAAATTATTACATTTATAAAACCAAATGAATAATTTCATTTTCATTAGTCTTTCCATTACAAAATTTGGGCCAAAATATACTAAAAAACAGGGTCAAAATACGCCAAAAGGTCCTTACTAAACCATTTACTGACATAATCCTCTAGATCCTTGTTAATAAAGAGTATAATAAATATGGAATGCACACAAGGAATGCAGGATATGTCCCACAGTCTAGATTTCCTACCACCATTGCTTCATGAACATTTCGTTTTTCAAACACATTCCCACCACTAAGGATAACATACCAATATCTACATATGACAAGCCAATAAATAAGCATACATAAACGCACATAATCATAATACCATCATAGATAAACATACATACTCATATAATCATAGATAAACATACCTATGATTTTCTCCCAACTTCTTTAACTTTTTTCTTACCACCAGACATACAACTGATTCCCATTCTTGTGATTTTCTACTTGTGCTTTCCTTGACATTCTGTAATGCCTCTCCATAACAAATATTCTTGTCTCGTTGAACATTGTAATTATGGGTTTTCTTCTTGCATCAACAATGATTGAATTAAATTATATACATCCCATTTTCTACAGCCTCACAAGCTTTACCTAATTGAAAATATACATTACATGATGTATTAGGGTCTATTTCAATAAAGTGATTGCATGCATCAATATTTAGTGTTTAAAACTTCTCCATGCGGGGTACAAATCTGCTTCAAAAGTGGATATAGCTGCTACCAAAAATTGTTTCTATACTCAATACCATCAAACCTTTTATGGAAATTAGCATATATGTGCCTTACACTTTGCCTATGCTTTGCATATGGTGCTAATTCTTTTATTGCTTCAACAATGCCTTGTTGCATAAAAAAATGATAATAGATACACTTGTAGATTCACAAACTGCATACATTTGTTAATGTTAAGAAAATGCATACCTTGTGTTGATTAGGCATGATAATAATCCCYGTTCATCCGATAACACAAATATCTTCAATAAGTAGTTCAATGAACCATTTCTAATTCTCTTTGCTCTCCACACCCACTACAACCCAAGCTACATAAGTATTCAACATTGTAAGTGAGTAAAGAAATAATAAGAACACTTCATAGTAATATAAAAAGATAGTTCTGTTGTACATACCTATATGGTAAATCTGATTATTKCCATCTCGGCCAATAGCCGATATTAAGTGTCCTTTGCACACACCTTTTAAAAAACAACCGTCTAGTCCTATAACTTTCCTACATCCACTAATCCACTCATCTTTTAGTGCATTSAAGCACATAAAACCTCCTAAACTTATTACTTACATCTACCATTAAATTTACATCCATCTTGATAGTAGATCCTGGATTGGCCCTCTTAATTTCATGTCTATAATCCCAAAGCTTTTCATAGTGTTCTATCATAGAACCTTGAATTTCAAAAAGTTCCCTAGACTTAGCTCGAATGAGTTGGCCATTGCTTACTTTGATCATAAACTTTTTAAAAATACCATCTTACATATCCTTAACTTTTATGAACTGTCTTTCAATGAGTTCCTTGACATAATGCTTTGCAATCCAATTTGGTGTCACTAGGGATCCCAAACTATAGTCTTTACTACATATATGTTTATCATTAATGCTTTTAATCTGATATATATTCCTTACCATTTGCTTCTCTTAATTAGTGTTAATTAGTCGTTTATTTTAATTATATTATATAATGTTATAATGAGTAAATTTTGAACGTTACTTTTGTTATTTTATGTTTGTCAACTAGATTATCAGTTATAAAAATTGGATCATTAAAAAGATAGTGTTTAGAACCTAATTGACTTCTCTTCTTGCATCCAAGATGCCCATAATCTAACACGTGTGATCTTTCTGACCTTTTCCACACGTAAAAAGTCTCACAAAGAAATAAAGCAAATACCCATATGCTACGCCCCATTACGAAGAAAAAGAACTACCAACCTCGAKCGATAGTTCTATTTCGTTGATTCTAAAGAGTAAAATCCATGAGATACTCAAAAGATTGGTCTATGTTATATATCATTTTAGTTTATGAGTGATCTCCAATATAGTATTAAAATCATATTATATTTATAGGTCCGATGCAGATTCGGTATGGGAATTATATGGATAACGTCCCAGCTTTACAATTGGACCCTAATTCTTGGACGAAGGTATGTGTATATACTTGTATCATATTAAATCTCTAGTGAAGTGGGACGGGTTAAAACGAGAACCATAAACATCACTACAACAAAATCGGGTTTATAGGACGCTCCAAATTTCTAAGCATGCTAATAAACCTCTTTATAGGACTTAGTTTATAGGACCAAAAAATAAAGTGTTCAATCTAAAGGCGTTGTAATATGTTTATATAACGTTTTTTGACGTCGTAATAAGTTTTTTATAACATTTTTAATATAAAGTGTCTCATTAGCAATTTTATAGGACACTGTTTGAAAAACTGTCCTATAARAATAAGTGTCCTATAAAAATTTGAGTTTATAGGACAATTTCTCAAAAGTGTTCTACAAAGTTTTCTAATGCGACGCTTTGCATTAAAAATGTCCTAAAAAATTTGTTAAG
>NW_020206539.1:0-3049 GCF_001531365.2 Cynara cardunculus var. scolymus | reverse complement strand
GGTGGCACGTGCCACCGTATGCTCCCATACAGGTCCGCCCCTGACCTTAGGTCGTTCCAAGGATAGATTCTCCTTGTATTGCATAATTATGTTATCCACGGATATTCTTGGTGGCCTGCTTGGATTATATAATTCTCACAGTACGACACTAATATTCAACCATATAAGTATCTAGAAGTTGCCTTCATATCATTAGTTTTATTCTTCATGTTGTTATCATTAGTTACGACTGCTTGAAGTGAAGCTCTATCCATAAAGTAGGAGGCATACATGCTAATCTGAAGCTGGGTCTAATTTGAGATGTTCTAATTTCTTGGTTGTGCAGAAATTTCAAACAAACCATCTTAATACTACAAAACATAGTTTTCATGACGACATCAAGAAAAACACTTTTCAAAAAGCTTCCAATAAAAATACTAAAAAGAACATAGACATCCAACAACTTATTGTTATGTCTTTTAGGATTTTGTTTCACAGTGATATAACTAGTTAGGTTATCCAACTCTGATAACAACTTACTGTAATGTCTTTATATAAAAGCATAAAACGAACATAGATGTGGTTTCGTTCTATAAACTTAAATATATATATATATATATATATGGGTGTCGGGTCTTCAGAGACCAATTTTGCTGTGGTGTATTGCCTGATAGCTAAGCTGTCCAATTATCCAAAGCAAAGCAGTATAGGTAATTCATGGTGCTGGATTATTATTGCCTTACTTTGGTTTTTGAGAGATGATCCATGCTGCAGTATTTAAATATATTTTACTTTGGTTTTAAACAGTAAAGCCACATTTGCTATCTTTCTATATGAGATGATGTTTTTTTTCCCTTTCGAGCAATAGCAGGCAAAAGTTATCAGGATATCAGCTACTATCACCAAAATAATTTTAATCAAGATACAGATGTAATCGTTGAAATAAGTTGGATTTAAATCGATAGTCTTTTGGTTTATCAAATATTTTCTCCATCCCAAAATAAACGTCCACAGTGAAAATGACATAAAATTTTTATTATTGTATAATTATTCACTTTTTAATTGATTAAATGATACTTTTACCTTTGATAATAAAAAGAGAGAATTTTAGAAATCTTATAATTAAGGGTAAAATGTGAAAACATACGCTTACTTTTGAAAGTAGACAAATATTTTAAGATAACTAAAATAGAAATGCCGACATTTATTTTGGAACGAAATGAGTAGTTTTATGGTCTTTCATATAGCCTTTTAGTTGCCATAGACTTCTTTTCTCGGTCAGTCCCTCGAATTCTGACAGCACTAATGCGATCATATATAAGGAGTTGCATTGTGCACGCTTTGTTGTGGTTCGTTTGGAGAGCAAGGAACTCGGTGTCTTTCAACAATGTGATCTTCAACCCGCTTGTGACGGCAAACTTGATCCAATCTTCTTCGTTCATTTGGTTTAAGCATTGTTGTAAATTTGGTAGGTCGGTCTCTTGCAATGATTGGTGTTGTAACTTGAACATGTTGTAATCGTCTTTTGGTGCTTGTGCTTGGTTGGCGTCTTGCTTGCCTTGCCTTAATTTATTGTCGTTTCAAAAAAAAAATTAAAAGTCATTAATGTGTAGTAATGTTTTATCTTTTTTACCATAATATGACAATAATCACGCATTTGGTTAGAGAATTCCACAAAACCACATTTTGTGTAATCATGATTCATAAGTGGTCAATGAGGAGTGTCTAGAAATTATGGCTCTCTAATAGAACGATTGTTGGTTTTTATGTATAATTAGAGAAGTATACTAAAAAAAGATGTATAGGTGCCATTCAGGTTGGTGTGGTATTGTTGTTATGCAATGAATGGAATGAAGGAACTAATAGAATGTCATAAAAGCCATGTATTTTATATAAGAAAAATTCCTACTTCAAGGAATTTACTATGATTATGCCAAGATGCTTTTGTAATTACTAACAAAAAAAAGGATAAAGCTCCTAGCTAGCTCTCAAGAATGACATTTCAAAGAAAGTCATCTTCTATTAAGATACGGTGATGATGTAAGATCTATATCGCGAGTCAGTTCAATGAAGGTCTCTTCTTTGCATGGGAATGTTAGACCTCCCATAGGATGAGTATAGCCATACTCTTCTTGGAACAGGTTCAACATATTCTGGAAGGAAGGATGCTTTAGATACGCCAATGAAACTATAAATCTCTTCTTTGTGCTTTCACCAACATATACCGAGAAACAACCTTTAGGTATGCCATCTACATTGGAGGAAGAATGATATCTCGCCATTCCTTGCCTAGAATGCATGATTCTTTGAAATATACGCAAGCCCATTGTCAAAGTAATATATAAGTTGCCTTGGAGTTGGAGCAGTTGAGGGGGAGCAAGTGTTTCTTTACAAGCTTTGGATTAAAGCTTAAGAAGTTGAGGATTCGTAAAACCCATTATTGGTATAAATAGTTGTGCAATTAGCTCACCATCCAGAAGGCGGAAGTTTCAAGGGAATCAAGCACGTCAAGGTCTACAGAACTTGTAATACTCCAAAGCATACAAACATATTTGTGGTGAACTCATCCAAGTTTAGAATATGACTCGTTGGTCCATCCAAGGATAAATTCCCAACTCTATTGCATCGTAGTTATGCTTGCAAACAGAAAGTACCAACAATGTGAATATTATATATATATATATAAGATACGACACTGATTTCCAAACATATAGATCTCTAAAAAGATTCAGCAAGATGTTAACCTTATTTTTAATATGTTGCAATTACTTGTATAAATTATCCGAAGTACACGGTACTCCTTTTAGAATACGCCAAGTAAAATATTAGTATTAAATTAAAGAAAAAGAGAGAAAAAAAGGAGAGGATATAATGAGTTGAGTAAGGCCGATTTTATTATCTGCAAAGCATGTATTTTATGTTGGATAAACTTTAATTTCCCTTTCAAGAAGTAGCATACTCAAAACTTTAATCTTGGTATGCAATAGTACCTTTCAGAAAAGTAGCCGGAAGACGGGGACGGAGAGAGGAGAGAAAATACCTAAAATGTCCTTGCATTAAAATTTTAATT
>NW_020206538.1:0-2998 GCF_001531365.2 Cynara cardunculus var. scolymus | reverse complement strand
TCATTTATTTAATCCTTACAATCTTAAAGATTCTGTAGCAGATTGTTGATTTATAAGTATATAATTATATTTTAATTTAATTATGTATTAATAAATGAATTAAAAATAAATTAATAAAATCAGAATTTATTAAAAAATTGGACCTTATAGTTAATATTTTATATGCATTGTAAAGTGAATAACGAGACTACAAAGAGATTTTAGGAAATTGAGATTGCATTAAGAGGCTAATCAGATATGTTTTACCTCTTCCTCTTGTTCAATAAGATAACAATAAAAGATTTTAAACTATTAAAAAAAACATCCAAGTAACCTAACCTCTTATCTGGTAAGATATAAGTGATGAATAAGAGGGTCGTTCATCCAAATGCTTACTTACCTTACTTGGTAAGTGTATAGTAAGAGTCAACACTCTCACTTATCTTAACGAGTAAGATTCTAGTTCATCCAAACAACATCGTATGTAACAATTTACTGAATAAACACTAATTGGGTAAAAATCGTCACTTTCACTTATCAAGTAAGACTCTTGGTATTTGTCATTGTTCTTACCGGATAAGATTCTCGGTCTTTGTCATGTTCATGTGGTAAGAAAAGTGACATGGTAAGTACTTACCTGATAAATGTTTGGTAGACAATCCTCTTAAAAAAACGACAATGTGACCAACTTTTTAAATATGAAATTTATTTTAACATGACAAATTTTAAACATGTATTGTTTTAATGTGTCAAAATTCAATATACTTTGCAACTATGCATTAATTACCACATAAAATTCTCCACCTCCATTACATTTTACTTACAAAATTGTCTTTATTGTGTAATTTTTCTATATATTTGAGCCAGCTACGTTATAACATTTTAGGTCAGGTTTCAAAATGATCTTTGACTTTTATATATTGACCGATGGAGCAAATAATTAGCTTGTAGTTGATTGATATTTTATACATTTAGGAACATGTTATTGTAAAATACTTACGTTTTTATCGTAAAATAGAGGTGTAGACAGCCATTAATATGTTTAGTTGTATTTTGTCATAGAGAGAAAATCAAATGAGAACAAAATCAAAATAAGAGAACAAGAAAACGATCAAATCAAATGTGATTTTTACATGCAATTACGAAACATAGTCAGTGCAAGGGTGAGCGAGCGACATGACCTGCAACTTCAACTTCAGGTCGCGACCAATGTTGTATGAATCACATGTGATTTTACACGTAAAATCACAAGTGATTCAGTCTATTATTTGGTTATTGTTCTCGTATGACGTAATCATTTTATATGACACGTTATACCAAAATGAGGTGAACAAAATTGTATTAGATATAACCAAAATTTTCATTGAAACAAAACAATCTAATGATGATGGTTGAGAAAGAGTAACAAAATTTTGGATCAAACTAGTTTAAAAGTGTACATTTGAAAATATGATATGTCCACAGACATATGTTTCAATTGTACTTTATTTTACGTCACATAATTAGCTCATCCCAGTAACAATTCCGGGTTTAAGTTCCGATTTGAGGTAGAAATCTCAGATCATTCTCTAAATTGTTGATATGGTTTTGTTATATATTTAGTTATTAAGAAGTTTTGGTATTTTTGGATTTTGATTTCATCAGCATTTTAATAATCAATTTTGAAGTTTTTTTTGATGAACTCAAACCCTATTTCTATAAGTATAAATGGAAGCTTATATCTTAATGATTATTAAGTGATTTTTGGTGTTAAAATGCCCAGAAACATGTTGTTTATGCAATGGTGTAAAAAGCTTTATGAAAAAAGCTTTTAAATCGATCCAAAATGCCAAAGTTAGTTTCATGACTACTTTATAAAAAATGATACATGATGGTACTTTATATTCATGCAATTTATGTTTGTAAGAAGTACGTTATATATATATATATATATATATATATATATATATATATATATATACATACACACACAAATATAAACCGCCTAAATGTTACACATTGTACAAATCAATCTCGGCCCTCAAGTTTGTGTATTTTGAAATTCGTAGGCGGCTACCAAATCAGTTGTAGACAAGGTTGAGAATAAAATTTGGAACCGATTTAATCCATATCGTTTACATTGATTTGATAATCTACACAAATGGTTAGGATTGATTTGAACCCTATCTCTTCCTCTATCTATCTATCTCTCTCTCTATATAACCCCTGTGATATTTTGGTTTGTGATTATGAAAAATATTCAAACCGCAATTGCAATTTGTTTACGGTTTCGGGTTTAAACCTCACCGTAAACACCCTAAACGTGACCACTCACGCCTCTATTTGTTTATTATTTTTATTTTATAATGAAAAATATAAATTTTAGCACTTCTTTCTGATAATAATTTTTAATTTGTGATAGTTTTTTTTTTAAATTGTGTAGTCAGGGGAGGTTTTTCATAGGTATATTTTGATTAATATTAAGGTTATTTGTTTTTTAAGATGTGTTAAAGTTATAATATTTTATATAAAAGTAGTGTTAAATTTTGAAAACATATTTATTAAGATTGTTTCTTTTAAACTGAAAAATGATTAAGGGGCCGTTTACTAAACATTTACTTGGTAAGTGCTTACCGGATAAATTTTCTTATCGGATGAACATGAGAAGTGCCAAGAATCTTATCGGGTAAGAGAGCCTTGAAAAAGATGGAGAGTCTTATCCGGTAAGTGAGGATGACGACTCTTACCCAGGTAAGCTTTTACCCAGTAAATTGTTGCATTTGATATGTTTTGATGTACTAAAATCTTGCGCATCAAAATAAATCATAATGTTGATTCCTGTAAATAAGCGCTTACTGGATAAACAATTGGATAAACGGCCCATAAATGCTTGTAATTATCTGTTTCACTCATCATAATATAAATTATATTTTAACAAATATAATTATCAATAAATTCTTTGTAACTGTTACACTTATTTTTAAACACCACACATCTATTTTAACTTATTTATACCAATTTCTTTTGTTTATTTATAATT
>NW_020206537.1:0-3060 GCF_001531365.2 Cynara cardunculus var. scolymus | reverse complement strand
AGGATAGACTCCCCGATTGTTGCTACCGGGATAATTCGGTCTCTTGGGAGGTGCATGATGCCCTTCCCACTTTCTTTTCTCACCACCCGTTGCCCTCTCCTCTCTCCCTCTAGCGTAAGCCGTTTCCATGATCTTGGCCTCTTCTATCGTCTCCCTGAGAGTGGACGCCCTCGAATTCCTAACCATTACCATCATGTCAGCAGGTAGCCCTTTAAGGTAGGCTTTCCTCTTGTCTTTCTCTGTTGGGGCCACGTGCCCCACCAAGTTTAGTTTTTCCATGAAGAGTCGAGTGTAGTCTCTTACCGTCATATTTCCCTTCTTTAAGGTTCGGAACTCTTCTTCTATGCGGTCCATCTCTTGTTCATTGCAATATTCCTCCATTACTTTTTCCTTGAAAGTGGTCCAACTCATCTTGGTTAATTCAGTGCCATCGATGGTCGAGATGACAATGTTCCACCAGGTGAGAGCTGTACCCCTTAGCATTTGTGAGCCGAATTTTGCTTTTTGCCCCTCGTCACAGTCACAAGCCCGGAAAGCTTGTTCGATCTCTCTGAGCCAGTTCATGCATGCTACTGGATTGTCTCATCCTTTAAATTCTGGCGGTTTGCAACTCAGAAATGTTTTGTAGGAGCAACCTTTATTCACTTGCCTCGCCTCAATCGTTGCTAACTCTTGAGTTGGGATTTCGTTTCCGGTACCCCCAGATCCCACTATAGTTACGTTCTCGGCAACTGCTTCATTTTTACGATTGTTGGCATCTCTATCCTCCAACAGTTTCATAAAGAATTCTTGCTGATGGGTCATGGCTCTGTTCATGGCATTCATCATTGTACCCAACATTCTTGATTCCGGGGTTTCTTCTTCCATAACTGGATTAGAGGTGGTACGGTCGACCTGGGGAACGTGATCATCTCCACCACCCAAGGTGTTTTGTCTAGGAGGAAACCTTGCGACGGTGGCTTGTGGCGGTTGATCTGCTGTGGACTCGGTCACTGCATGACCTTCCGGAGAGGTATCCCGCCTACTTCGAGTATTTACCATTACGGACTGTCGTACAAGAGGGTGAAAGAGAGTTAGGATAGGACGAACACGGAATCTAACATAATACATACCGATACATTCAAAAATTCTGTAATGACAGGAAGTTCAAGCACGCTTGTGTAACAACTTACTCAAAATAGCATTAGCTAAGTGAAATTTTGAATAGGTTATACATAAGAATTCTTACCACTATTGTCACAACTCATGAATGGATACTTTGATTACTCTAATGCTCTCCTATCTTAAAAGTTTCTACCCATTCCTCACCCAATGTTCTTACGATCTCAGCTTAAGTCTAGGCGTTATGATCCCTTACCTAGTTCCCTTAAACTAGTGCTCTGATACCAACTTGTAACACCCAAATCACTTATAAGAAGCAATAAAAAAAAAAACTAAAACAAAGGAAATAAATTCAAGCAAAAGAAATAAAATTCTGGAACGTGAATTCTTGAAATTTACACTATAGGCAAAAGGCCATAGCAAGGCGTTACAAACGATTATCGAGACGATAAATAACAACCTACTAATCTAGAATTTTCTACAACTAGATTATAGACGGGTGTTTCTATCAATCTCCAAAAATACGGCATTTTCCAGCTTAACGCTCAAGAGAACGAGGCTTTACTACAAAAGAGCCTCTTCACGAAACAATGCTCCTCTCAACCCGTTTTGGCCCTGCTACTAAAAGAACCTGCTAAACAAGTCATACCAAAGAAGAAGTGTTAGGCTTACGCCTAGTRAGTCCAATTAAATCCACAAGGTACAGAGAAACCTGAAGTTATAAATGTTACCAGTTTAAGCACTGAAAGGTCGCAGTTAGATTAATATATTGCCAGGAGTATTAAACATCAGAGATTGACGGGGGAGACCCGATTACCGTTGATTAAGACGAACACAAAGTAAGTCGTAAATCACCGTTATAGAGCGTCACTTATGGCATTAACCAAAATCCAGTCATTTAGCCATTCGTGATCGTAAGCTCTTTATCTCGGAAATTACACAATAATCACAATGCCTATTTCCGAGTGGTAGTGAAAGRATGATTTGGAGGTTACATAATAATCACAATGCCTACCACCAGTTCACACCATCCTTCACACATAATAGAATAAAACAATTTTCGAACACAAAGTTTCATCCCGTTTCAAAACACTTATTTGGATGGTTAATATTAGGCATACAAGTACTTATGATATTATCCCCAACCCCGTGACTTTACGTGAGACTACCATTTGAAAGATATTCCACTACTACCAATAACAGTTACCAGATCTATATAACACAAGGGTAATAGAGTCCCCTGACATAAATCACCATAGACTTTCCTAATCATAATAGAGCCTGTAAACTACATCACAAAACACAGACTTTTCTTCAAGTTATGTCCATCTTAATATGACCCTCTAGTTAGTTTTCACAGTTACTCACTCATCATAATAGAGATTTCCTAGGCAAGTAATAAATCTTAATCATGCAACTAAATTTCATGATACTTTGTACTAATGATATACTTGTAGCATGTTAAGGAACCGGATTCAAGCCCATAGTGTTTTGAAGAGTAGCATTGTATGACGGGATAAAATGAACTCACCTTGGTGGTTATAAAGGGAAAACCTAAGGATCCAGATAGTTTCCCTCGGTTACTGTTTGCTGATTGAAGAACGCAGAAACMGTACAGCAACCTGCTACTGCTGTATGCGACGGGAAGCAACGAAGGGAAAAGAGCTAGACAGCAGCAACCTGCTGCTGTTGGAAGCTGTCGAAGATGGAGGAGAAGACACAGCACCACAGCACGGTTGAGCTGTTGCTTTCTGCTGTTGTTTGCTGCCGACGATGAAGGAGAAAACACAGCACCATAGTGCAGCTAAGCTGCTGTTTGTTGCTGCTGCTGCTGACGATGCTGCTGCCGACGATGCTGCTGTCGAGGATGCTGCTGTTTGTTGCTGCTGCTGCCGATGATGTTGCTGCCGACGATGCTGCTGTCAAGGATGCTGCTGTTTGTTGCTGCTGCTGCCGATG
>NW_020206536.1:0-3061 GCF_001531365.2 Cynara cardunculus var. scolymus | reverse complement strand
CTTTCCATCGATGCTCTGGTTAGTCTTTCCATCGATCCAGAGTTAGTCTTTTCTGCCTTGATGTCTTCATCGATCTTCTAGTTCTTCATCACTTATTGTTTTTCATTACTTTTTACATTTTGCATTGTGGGATCTAACAGGCTCTCTGTTGAAGTCCGAGTCCTGAACTGTTGTGTCCAGAAGTCATCGGTGTGGAATCATCAAAGGACACGTTGATGCTTTCGATGACGATCTTTGTTCTTTAGATGTGGACTCTGTAGGCCTTTCCGGTTTGAGAGTATCCCAGAAAAATCCTTTCATCAGCTTTCTTGTCGAACTAGCCAAGATATTCCCTATCATTGAGTATAAAGCATTTGCACCCAAAGATATGGAAATATTTGACATTTGGTCTTCTCTGATTGTTGAGTTCATGGGGTGTCTTCTGGTGCCTCTTGTTGATGATTGATCGGTTCTGAGTGAAGCATGCGGTGGAGATAGCTTCAGCCCAGAAGGTGATGGGTAACTCCAATGAAGCAAGCATGGTCCTTGCTACTTCCACGAGGGTTCTGTTCCTTCGCTCCACTACTCCATTCTTTTGTAAAGTTCTGGCTGCTGAAAAGTTTTAGGAAATACCTTCATTGATGAGGTATTCATCGATTCTAGCATTTCTGAATTCAGTCTCACTGTCGCTTCTAACTTTAATGAGTTTGCATTGTAGAACGACTTGGAGCCTTTTCATCACCCCGATGTGAAGTTAAGGAACATCTAATTTCTTCTTTACAAACTCAACCCAGGTGTATCTGGAGTATTCATCAACTAGTACTAAGATGTACTTCTTTCCGGAGAGGCTTTATGTAGATATGGGCCCACAGAGGTCTATGTGGATCATGTCCAAGGGCTTGGTGCAGGAGGTTTCTGACTTAGTTTTATGGGAGGCCCGTTTTAGTTTTCCCAACTCGTAGGCTGAGCATAGATGGTCTTTTTCAAAATTAAGATCCATAATCCCCTTGACCAGCTTCTGTTTAGCTAGCTTCCTTAGAACGTCAAAGTTCAGATGTGAGAACTTTTGATGCCATAGCCAATTTTCATCACTCTTATGGGATACAAGGCAGAGGGTGTCTTGTCCCACAAAGGATTGAAAATCCAGAAGATAGAGATTTCCTTCTCTCTTTGCCTTGATGATGGTTTGGTTGGGCTGTGTTTCAATGATGCAGAAACCCTTGTGAAATCTGACTTCAAGACCCTTGTCGCAGAACTGGCTTATGCTTAGTAAGTTATGCTTCAGACCTTCAACATAAGCCACTTTGCTGATGGAAATGTTTCCCTTTATGAGTGTGTCGTATCCCTTGATTGTACCCTCACTGTTGTCTCCAAAAGCGACAGAGCCTCCAGATTTTTTGATGAAGGAGGACAGCTGACTTTTATCACCAGTCATGTACCAGGAGCAACCTGAATCCATATACCATGGTTGCACATGCTGGTCCTGCAAGACCAGTTAAGGATTTTTAGGTACCCATTTCATAATGGGTCCACGTTGGTTAGTCGAAGATACGACCTTTCTCTTTTCATCAACCCTCTTGGGAATGGGCTGATTTTCATTACCCTTAGCCTTTGCAGGCCTGGGTCTGTTTGTATTTCCCTTGTGCAGCAAGTGTTCCATAGACGTCATGCAGTGACCAGCTGTCTATGTCCTGATTTGCTTGGAGGGACATCGACAGCTCTGTCCACTCATCGTCGAGACTTTTAAGGAATAACACGTTATTTTCTTCCTTCATCCTGGAGATGTCGTTTGGACAACATTGATTGATCAATGTGTTGAAACGATCGTACGTCTTCTGAATCGGTTCATCAGAAAGAGCTTTGAAGTTGGTATACTCGTTGAGACACTGAGCTCTACGGTTTTTCTTCGTTTTTGCTCCTCCTTCAAATTGACTTGCTAGCTCATTCCATAGTTCCTTTGTTGTGGTGCATGCATCGAGGGATTGGAAGATTTCATTGGAAATGGCCATGATGATTAATCTTTTGGCCTTTTTATCAGTTTCTACGCGTTCCATATCATCTTCATCCTTGGGCATGTAGTAAGCTGGTATTTCTGATGTGCTGTTCGTTCCTGGGACTCTTGGGACAATAGTCTGTGGTGTGTAGGGACCCTCCATGACAGATCACAGAAGATTTTTGTCCATCCCTTCCAAAAAGTTCACCATCCTTATCCTCCATTGTGGATACTCTTCTCTTGGAAGAGTTGGAGGTTTCGTGAGGGAACCAACACTATAAGCAAAATTCTAGTTGGCCATTGAAGATTTGGAAGAGAAAAATTACGCTTTTTAGAAAAGATTTTTATGAAGTTTGTGAATGAGTGAAAAAAGCGAATTGAGAGTTTTTAATGATCGTTTTGATTGAAAAACAATCAAGATGCTATGATACCAATTGTTGATCTCAGATCTCTCAATAACACTAATAATTAAGTTAAGAACAACCTAATTATGTCGTGTGAATGAATAAAATGACAAACTATAATATTCGTGTTCTGTTAACTCGTACAAATAGGGTTAAGTGAATTTTTGGTAGAATTGTGCATAACATATTTGTACCCTATGATTAATCAACTTGTACCTCAAGCTAGTTTTGTGTTAAAAGTTGAGTTTATACCTATATTGATATAAAGTTGAGAATCTAACTTGAAGGGTTAAAGTCGTCAAATGGTTAAATTTTATATAATATAATATAATATAATATATATATATATATATATATATATGTTAGCTCTCATTTCATTTAATGTAAAAGTATGGAAAAGGTAATACTGCAAGTGTTGACAGAAGAGGTTCCACCACAGAAGACCACAGAGGACCAACAACAGAAGATGTTCAATCGTACAAGTGAAGAGTGATAGAACCTCTGTTGTCTATCACAGAGGTTCTGGAAACTGGTCCTCTGTAAACAAAGCGTACAAGTCAAAGATGACAGAACCTCTGTTGTCTATCACAGAGGTTCTGGAAGATGATCCTCTAGAATCAAGTGCTCTGAAGTCACATCCTGCAGAGCCTCTGGGATGGCTCACAGAGGGTCTGCAGTTTTATCT
>NW_020206535.1:0-3005 GCF_001531365.2 Cynara cardunculus var. scolymus | reverse complement strand
TAAGTATATTGGCATTGGTGACAACCTAATATGCTAACATCGGTGTGTGTACACACTTTAATTCTTCATTGTTGTCTAAGTAACAACAATAGTCATCATATCAGAACTGATTAATTCGATAAAATTAGGTCAGTTTTGTAACATTGGCAACTCATCGAGTAAACCTTCTGAGAAGGTGCATTCTGAGCCATAAGGGTGGATGGGAGTAGTTTCCTTCTCCCAGTTTTGCACTATTTCCATTCAAAGATGTCAAACAAAATATTGCAAATCCAAAATGATTATGGTGAACAGGTTTTCTCATGGAGATGAATGTCTAAGCAAAGCAGCCATAGGAATGAACCAACCACAAAGTAAATTCGTGGTGGTATCATTAGTAAGATGAAAATATCCATCAAGAAGCTTTTAAGGAGTTGATGAAGAAGATAAGTGCATGACAAGGGTGCGTATTGAAGTATAAGTATAATTCTGAAATAGGAGCACAAACGACATGACATTATAAACAAAAAACACACATGAGTTTCTTCTGTAGAAGAAAGAAATAACAACTGCTTTACATAGGTTTCTCTCAACCTACTTTATTCAGATAAGCATACGACTTCCAACAACATATATGTATGTCGTCATACATAACGTTGGCCAACATCGGTTTTAGGGTTGCAGAATGACACCAATAGAGTCGAGGACATCCCCATAATTTCCAAAGAATCCGATAAACTTACCCTTAGTCACAGGCAGAGAGAAACTAGTCCCATTACCTCCACCATATGGCCCATAGGTCTTCCCTTTGTTGGTATGAAAAGACAAGGACATAATCACCATAATACTGTAAAAATTTCCAATTGTTCCGCTAACTCGGATGAGGTCCTCATCATCATCAAACTTCACCTGAGTATTTCACACAGATCCATCATAAATGCTATGCGATAATATAAGAAGATATCATTCRTACATATATGCATATATAGTAGATATKTAATGAGATCTCACAGGTCGATTAAGTGTGCCACCATCGCCACCAAATGTTTCAGAATGGTGTGAGACCTGGYTTTTATCCTCATAAGTGAACCTGATGGAATCTATGACGTCTCCACTAGCAATGCGAAAACCGACAATCCTACCATCTGGTTTGAATGTCCAAGGATTAACTCCACCGTCACCTCCCCATGGTCCAACATCTACTTGACTAGCCTGCACATGGATCAAAAATACATAATTAATAAAAAGTGAAGTGGTGTTTGAAATATGGAAAAGCTAATCAAGTACCGATAATTGTAAACCTAGCGTTCACTAATATAGTTTACCAATACACTGCTTATAGTGAAAGATCATACCATTTTCCTTGCTAAGAATAATATTTTTTTTTGAACAAGGAGGACAAAGTTTCTTAAAGAGCTGAAGTTATGTTGTTCTCTCACCCCAATCCCTACAAGCTTATTTATAGAAACATGTTAGGGGCTTCATGGTTAATCCATAGAAATAATATACCTGGTAATTAGGTGGTGCCTCTTTTCTTTATTTTTCATAACAGTTGACTAATTCATACAATCCATCATGAAATGCTAACAACCAATTTCAGAGGAAGTATCCCTTCTCATGGGTGAAGTGCTGGYTGTTAGAGAAATTATTTAGAATGTTTTGAGATTGGGACTACCAATTTAATATGACAACTAATTAATTTGACGTATGCRTTTGATTTATTKWTGACATAAGCACMTACTATGTAGCTATTAGCCCTGTGTTCTATCTAACTTTGATATTTTATAGTACACATATATAGTAGGCACTCTAACGACCATATACTGTTTGGTTTTTCATGTACCTTGCAATAAATGGATGAATGAAATGTATGAATTCAAAATTCKCTTTTYATCAACTGTAACAGTTAGCTTGTAGTAAGCCATGGCTGGACTRTGCTAGACACAAGTTACGCACAAAGCATCTTATTGGAGCAAAGAACAACCTATGYAAGCGTTTCGTATCGTTAGTGTTCACATTTCCATTTTTGTCCTTCTAATCTGTACTACTATAATTCAAAAGATGTAAAATGAAGTCATATATAGCGACTACGGGTTTGTTAAAACTTTTTAATCTTTTCTACTTCACGGGTTGATGTAGCTATTTTTTTTTCTTGAATACTACATTTGATCATTTATGAGCAGATGTACGTCTATCTTTCTGTCCTCGTCTTTGAAAATCACATGCAAGTGTTAGTGAAGTAACCCAATTTTTGCAATGCTAACAACCAAATCCAGAGGAAGCATCCCTTCTCATAGGTGAAGAGTTGGTTGTTAGAGAAATTATTTAGAATTTTTTTAGATTGAGACTAACAATTAATATGATAACTAATTAATTTGACGTATCCATTTAATTTATTGATGACATAAGCACCTACAATGTAACTATTACCCCTCCGTTCTACCTAATGTTGATATTCTAGAAAACACATATAGTAGGCACTCTAACAACCATATACTCTTTGGATTTGTACCTTGCACATATGTTGTAAGCCATTGGGAGATTTAAATGGCGGTTGACTATAAATAGAGACCGGGAACAAAAAATATATATATAATGAAGAAAAAACATTAAATGTTGTTTACAATAAGATCAAACGCTTTCAACTATAAAATGAGTAAATATAATCAATCAACAACATAATGGCAATATATGATATATATATATATATATATGTGTGTATATATGTGTGTGTGTGTGTGATATATACATATATATCAAATAAGGGTTAAATCATGTGAGGACCGAAAAAATGTTGAAAACCGTGAGGACCAATATTAATCATTATTTAAATTTTATATACGGGTATGAAAGACGATGACACTTTTGTGATATTTTTGAAATTAGAAACTAATGTTTACTATTTAAAAAAAGACTTGTTACAATTATCTTGAATTTTTAAGAGCTACAACCAATTAAAAATATTGTCCAAGCTATTAAAGGTTACAACCTCCCATAATAGGCCATCAACTCATTTTCAATTTCAAAAT
>NW_020206534.1:0-3080 GCF_001531365.2 Cynara cardunculus var. scolymus | reverse complement strand
ATTATGTTTATCTGCAGTTAGTTACACGAATTTAAATATGAAGCTTTAATATGTATTTTTACACAATTTACTTGTAATTTTAAATTTTAAGTAACATGCATCAATAACCAATAATTCATGCATAAAAATAGTTTTTAAAAGTTTTTGTGAAATGTTTTGTAATATAAAAATATAGATAATTTTAAAAGTTGATTTAGCAGAAAAAAAATGTTTTAATAGGATTCTTACTTTTATTTGTAAAAGTCCAAATATAATATAATGTTCGTGAAGCCATAAAGAACTTTTTTGTTAGCTACAGAACGAGGGAAAGCACCTGCGCCAGAGATCGAACAACCTTCACCTTCAGCTCATCGTTTCGCCCAAATCGGTTCCACTACACACTATATAATATACTACGTCAACCACTTTTTTCTTCACACCTTCTTTCCCCTTCGATCCTTCTCCAATCCGATTCATTACTCCCGCACCGCTTCATTTGTTTGCTTAATTACTGGTAAGGACCTTTTCTCTTATGATTTCAATTTTGTATTCGGAATTCATTGCGGGATGTACTTCAGTTAGGGTTTATAGTTTTATTGGAGGGTTTTCTATTCGTGGAAGCCATTGTTAATAAGTGAAGGTAAAAAAAAAAAAAGGGAGATTTATAGCTAAAGTTTGATATCGATGTCAAACGTGTTAATTTTCAACTACAATTTGGTAGCGATTTTAAATTCTTCCAGAAGACGATTTTTTTTTCAGATTTTGCAACCAAATTATGATCAGTTTTGCATGTCGGAAGTTCCACATCTGATAAAAAATTTGAAGTGTTGTAAAACTTTTTCTTTTTTGTGATGAATTCCTTTGGTCCATGCTAAGTGCTATATCGGTTCTTGAATCTTGATTTCCTTGCCACTGAATTCCTAATACTAGTAATGCTACTGTGCTTGCACATTTTTGTACGTCCATTAGTATCAGTACACATTGTTTAAAGTTATGTAAACTCAATTAGTGTATTATGGAAAAAAAGAAAGAAAAGTTTACCTTATCTAGGATTTGAGTAGTTACTACGTTATCCAGGATTTGAGTAATCACTACATTTAAGTGAGTTTGAACACTTCTCTGAATTACATGGTAACAGTCGATGATAAATCTTCATCCACATCAGCTTTTTGGTCATAAATTTTCCATGAAGATCAAACCCACAATCATAGTCTTATATGCAATTAGATTGAAAAACAGTTTGTGGAGTCACTGTCTTTGCTTTAGGGAGTACTTTGTAGTGTGAATACCATCCCTTTGCCTTCTTAGCTGCGAGTAATTTAAGATTCCATACTCTTGCATTTATTTTTCCAAGTTGGAGTATGTGTATCTGCCATGCCCAACTCTTGTCTAGTCAAAAGGTACACTTTTTTGTGTAATAAATGGATAATCGTCTCTAAGTGGCATCAAATCTTGAGTCTATTCTTGCCTGCTCTCTGATAATTGTGTTTGTTGAGTGGCCTTARGGAGGTGATTGCATTGAGTCATAAAGGGGCAAGAAAATAGTTTTTTCCATATAAAATGAACAGGTGATTATCTATCGAGTTTGGAAAAGGGATCATACATGAAAATTGTCCTTCCATTTGATTCTGTTCATGGAATACAAATACGGAATTGGAATAATTCGTGGCACCCGGCCTTTGTCTTGKATCATCTGGAAACAAGATGTTTTCATCATCTTATTTTTTTAATTTTATTTTACTGAATGTTACAAATGCCTTGAGCTTGATAGAAAGGCAAGTCACCATTCCCAAATGAAGATACATTGAACTTGCCACTACATATTGATGGTTAGAGTTATCCTATCATTGAACCCCTTGGATGCTTGGAAAACACCTTTGACAGTTGAAAATGACTGTTTCAACTACAGTTGTAGTTTTCCTATCCTTGAACCCCTTGGATGCTTGGAAAATACCTTTGACAGTAATGGCTGTTTCAACTAYAGTTGTAGACTTGTAGTTATCCTATCCGTTTATTGTACGTGGTTTCCTCATCTACAGTTACACTGATTCTTCGCCATACAACGTGGTGATGATTGAATTGTAGTACAGATTGAAAGATATGTTAATAGCTTTCTTCATCWTTCTTGAAACTTACATCAACTTTCAGAAGTTACTGATCATCCCATTTAACATCTTTATGTGCTAGATGAGATTATTACCTTTTCCCATCTTAGCAAATACAAATCAAACTTCAGACATAGCTACTAGACCAAGATTTTGCCACCATATGGTTACCCAAGTTTCTTGCAACTTTGGTGCAATATCTTCTTGAATAAAATTGTTGGTAGTGTTATTTGCCAATATTAGATTGACTAGTGYTGTGCACTTCACCTCCATAWTAGCCAGGTAAGCTCCAATGTTTCTAATGGTTTCTTGCTCGTTGGTTCAATGCTTTGGTTAATTCCTATCGAAGTAGGATGTCCTTCACCATTACTCGCCAAGGGTACTTTCCTGGTACAGTCATATCATTCCAGACTAACTTTTTGTGATCTCCAACTATATGTAGTAACTTTTACTCGATAAAATAACCATTGTGTAAAGTTATGGTAGCAACTGAAAACCAAATCAACTCAGGAGAGGAAACACAAATTATGTGTTTCAACAGAAAATTGTCAATGTTCTCCAAAAGTGACTATTTTCACACGGCAAGTTGCTCTGCACAAAAAAGGCAGACATCTGCCTCGTAGTCAGCTCCCTTCTCTAAAGTTTTTCCTGTTCAACCATATTCTATTCATGTCTTTTCTCTCTTGAAAATGGCGTTTATTTTCTATTTACTTTTCTTTTATCATTTCTCATCATTCACATCGATTTTGGATCAAATATCTACTCAATATGAGAAGCTACCATTTGGGAGTATGAAAATATCTCCTTGATCCTGCTCTAGGAGAAGACTTGGATATGTTCCAAGAGATAAATACAATACCATGTACTCAATAAGTTATAAATGTGCCATTGTGGATTGGGGCGTTTTATGCATTTTGGTGTCATAGATATAGGTGAGTTCTTAAATGTGAAATACTTGCACAAAAGTATCCGAGTGTAATGCAAAGGTAAGTGTAA
>NW_020206533.1:0-3082 GCF_001531365.2 Cynara cardunculus var. scolymus | reverse complement strand
TACAAGTATGTATTTATCTGTATATATTGGTGGTATTTGCGAACTCATGAATCTAGAGAGAGAATCTATACAAGTATGTATTTATCTGTATATATCGGTGGTATTTGCGAACTCTTGTCACCAAACAATTGTACTTTGGATTGTTAAACAATTTATATTTGTATTATTTTTGCCCGGATACTCATATTGGTCATTAATGTATTTATAAAATCAATAAATTTTCTGGATTTCTTTTTCCTGGAACTGCCCATCTTCGGTGGATTTATAGCTGATTATCCGCTAGCAATTGTGCTTTTTTAAAAAATCACTGAAAATAAATATTAAAATAATTTAAATTTCAACAGATTTTTTCCAACGGATTTCTAGCAGAATATCCATCGATAATGTATTTATTTTTAAAAAATTACAAAAAATTCATTTTTAAATAAAAAATATTTTTTAATAAAATTACCGGCGGAATTTCCTTCTGAAATATGCCAGAAACATTATTTAAAGTTGTTAATCCGCTGGATTAACTCAAGAAATTTGGAAATCTTAAATATTTCCGGCGGATTTATTGGGAATAAGAAAAATGTAAATCCACCAGAAAAGCGGTCGAAAATAGTGTTTTGTGGCGAGGCTTTTTATTACATGCCAATTTGTCGGAAGTTCGCAAAAAATGAGTTTTCCGACAAATTGGGGCGTCAAAAAAAAGCATGTTGTTTTGTAGTGATATTTGTTTCTTAATGTAATGGTAGGAAAACATATTTTAGGACAACATAAAGTGTCCTATTTAATACTCTATTAGGACGCTTTTAGTGTTACATAATACATTTATAAGACCCTTGAATTTGTTTTACATTCGTAGAACTTGTTACGACACATATTCTAGTACTGATATAAGTCTTTTTGCGATATTGAATTTTGTCATGTAAAACCACTTATCAGGACGTCTATATGTGTTTGTTAATGTAATAATAGGAAAACATATTTCAACACCACATAAAATGTCCTATTATAGGACCCTTGAATTTGTTTTATGATTATATAACTTGTTACGACAAATATTTTGGTACTAATATACGTCTTTTTGCGACATTGAATTTCGTCCCATAAAACCACTTACGTATCCTATTTTTTACTTTATTAGAATGCTTTTAGCATTACTTAGAACATGTTATAGGATGCTTTAATTTGTTTCAAAATCATATAACTTATTAAGTCACTTAATTTTGTCTTAAAAGCTTTTTGTAACACTTTTAGTTAGGATGTCCATGTTTTGGTTCTTATAAAATGAAGGTCTCATTAAATAATTTTCTAGGACGCTAATAAATGCCTTTTGTTATAGTTATATGAGTTTCGTGACTTCATAACCAGGATGAAACTGCATATACGAAATTTGTAATTTACTCTTATAAAATATTTATAAAAAAGATAATTATAAATGTCATCTAAATAATAGAATTAATTGTTTTAATGATTTAATTTTATCTTTAACAACTTATTTTGGAACATTCTTAAAATGCATATTATTGATTTGATAAATCTAAAATTCTAGTAAGTATTTTCTTCTTAAAAATTCAAAATTATTAATGGAAGATAAATCTTAAAAGATATATCTCAATATTCCAAGATCTTAGTTGATTGTTTATATTATTAGAGGTGATTCATTCATTAAATATAGGTTTCTCTTTTATATATATTGTAATTGTGTTATTTGATATCATTGAAAAAGAGAGTTTTGCCTATTATCATGGTATCAGAGCATTAATATCATACTCTCCGGCGGATCACCTCTACCACCTTCTGCCTTCCAATTTTTTTCCTTTTATTTTCTTCTTTTGCTAGGCATAAAAATGGCAGGTCTTAATCCTCCCTCTGACACAAACAAAACCTCTTTTCACCCTGCTTTCGTCGTCACCAACATCAAAAGTTCTATTCCCCTCACTAATAAGAGCATCTCCAACAAATCTTCAATTTAGAGGGTTGTATGCTCTAATATATTATTTCTAATATGAAGAAAATAGGAGAGACATATATTCTTCAAATTTGAAGAACTCTCCCAAAATGATTGTTTAGCAAAGTGTAATTGATTCTATCAATGGAAGATCATACTTTATAACCATCCATCTCTTAATCTAAAGTACACAACATGGATAAAAGTTGTTAGACATATTCCAAACGAAAACAAGTCTTCATTGGTCCAAAATAGTAAGCACACATGCATACAAACCTAAAAACAACTTCAATTACTTGTATGCACATGTGCATACTATCCAAATGAATAGTTACCAAGATGTTCTTCAATGTTTAATTTTTAGGGGTTTTCCTCTAAACCTCCCTCTCTATATATACACATAATACATGAAAACAACATTGTTTTCATCCCAAGTACAATTGCAACCACCATCATCATCTTCATCCCAAGTGTAGTCCCCCCTACCGTCATCATCTTCATCCCATGTAAAGTTCCTATTCCTTCTGATCGCATGTAACACAAAATACGCACATACTAACTCCCATGACACAAGAAACACATATAAATAAATACACACACATAAAGCGAGACTCTGTGTGTGTTTGCTTTGATGAAAACTTACAATTGGTGTATGTTTGTGTTAATAAATGTGTGTTTGTGTGTCTGTGCGTGTGTTTGAGAGAAATCAATATGATGTTTTTTTTTTTTTGTGTATGGTGTCAAGAGGAAGGGGATTGACAATGTCTAGGAGAGGACATTTGTGGTGGTGGTTCGTGATAGAGATGTGGAGAGGGAAGGGGAGGTGGCAAGTTGGAGCTTCGATCAGGGTTTGAACTTCGATGGAGTTGTAGGTTGGTTAGATTAGAGTTTCAAACCTCTGTGAAGTTTGGTATGGGTTTGAGCTCTGATGGAGTTACACATCCTGTTTTGACCAACCCAACCACTCCGGAGTAGTTCTTCAAGTGATGGTGGTGTTCACTGGACTTGGTTTTAGGGGTTGGTCATAGTACCAGAGAAAGAGAGAGAGAGAGAGAGAGAGAGAGAGAGAGAGTGTGTGTGTGTGTGTGTGTGTGTGCAAGCGTGCGTGTGTGTGTTAAGTGACGAAGAAGGGGTGATTGTTTGTTT
>NW_020206532.1:0-3087 GCF_001531365.2 Cynara cardunculus var. scolymus | reverse complement strand
GATAAGAAGAAGAAGAGGAACAAGAAGTCGGTGGAGACTTACAAGATCTACATCTTCAAGGTTTTGAAGCAGGTTCATCCTGACATTGGAATCTCAAGCAAAGCTATGGGGATTATGAACTCGTTTATCAACGATATCTTCGAGAAGTTGGCTCAGGAGTCTTCGAGGCTTGCTCGGTACAACAAGAAGCCGACGATTACTTCCAGGGAGATTCAGACCGCCGTGAGACTTGTACTTCCCGGTGAATTGGCGAAACACGCTGTATCTGAAGGTACAAAGGCTGTAACCAAGTTTACAAGCTCTTAGAGATTTGCGTAGATGATCTCCTGCGTTTTGTTGTAAAAATTCGAAGTGGATCTTGAGTTGAAACTTATGTAATCATTCGGTGATAAAATGATATGATATGGAATTTAGGTTTTCGTGAATTTGTTCAATTTTATTCAGTTCGATTGATCTACGAATTTGGGGATTTTAACCCTAAATTTGAATCAAGCAAAGGTTAATCACTTCTGTTTCAGCTTCTTCTCCATGCTTTGTCTTGTCAATCTTGCCACAATGGATTCAACTGATTTCTTTCTTTAGTATTTTCATCGTTTGTTTTTCTGATTTTGTTCTTGATCGATTGTGTCCATATCAAGTTCATTAAGGGATTACGTTAGGAGGCTGATTTTCATTTGCAATATTGGTGTGTAAACTCGCCATTCCTCTCTCGTCTCATACTCTAGCATGTAAGGTTAATTTCGGATAAAGATTAAGGGGACATTTGACAAACGCTTATTAAGTCACATTACCTTATCGAATGACATAACAAAGATCAAAAATCTTAGGCAATAAGTGAGAGTGACAAATTTCACTTGGTTAGCACTTACTGGGGGTGAATTATTGCATAACATGCCGTTTTGATAGATTAAAATCTTACCCCATAACGTAACTGATAGTGTTGTCCTGCCCAAAGTTTCAACACATTAGGCTAACAATATTATGCTAGCATACATAATGCTAGTAGGATGCTCACAATAGGAGAAGCTAGTACAAAACTTTGCGATGAATATTACATAGCCCTGCACATACTGCTCACAAAGGGTTTTCATGAAAATTTCAGACTTGTATGCAAAGAGGACGTTCAAATGAATGTGAGAATATAGCCAATTCTTTCTTTGACCTTGAGGCTCATGATCTTGAACTTAACCTTGGTCCTTTGGTCCAACTGCTTTTCCTTTTTTTTGTTTGCTTGTTTGAACAAACTTGAAAATTGTCATCGATTTATGTCAGTGAGTATATAAATGCAGATAATTCACTTGGAACATCATATGCCACAATCCACATCCAACCTGTACCTGTTATGCAAAAGGGAGATGATTACCTGTCGCAATAATACTTTCCCCAACATCACCCATTTTAAGTTTATTTACTTAATCAACAACTATCATTTCACCTTGTAAAGAATGACCACAATCTTAAGTTCTTAACGACTATCATTATTGTGAAACCTGATTATGTGCAACTCCCTAATTGATTGTATAATACTCTAAATCCAATACCATTTTAACAAAAATGCGTTTTAATTACAGCCAAACAGGAAGAATCAAAGAAATTGATGGGTTACCTGAAAATAAGAAGATCGAACCAAATGGTTTACATGAAATTGTATGAGAAGCAAGAAAAAAAAACCCTAAATCGATGGAGCACGGGGCGCATGAAGCAGCGATACTACAAATAAAATCTGCCTCGGAGGCTGAATCGTTGTCTTGGAGAAAACATTCGTTGCTTGAATCTAAGTTGTAAAATGAATCGTCACTATATGAAGGTCATTGGTGGGGTGTGAATTTGAGTTGTAAAAGGCTTTTATGCACAGTGGAGTCATAACTTAGGATATTAAAGTTGTAATTAAGACTTTGTGCATCAAAATATAGTACTTTATGCATTTTAGATTGTTTTCAAGACTTTTATCAAATCTATAGTAAACATTAACATAAAAATAGTTTTGATCACGATTTTTGACAAAAGACAAATGAAAATAACTCAAATAAAGAATTTGTAACATAAAAACCTTAAAGAAAAAAATTGATATATAATCAATGAAAACGTGGTTCCCAAAATGTCAAATGCAAGAGTCACTAAAATACATTGGTTGCAAAAGATATGATATGAAAGATAACTAATCGTCATAATTCCCTACTCGGTCAGAGGGATGCACACCCTCTCATCGGATCAAACAATATCGATATAAACCATATACATGAATGATTTGTGAATATCGAAATGGTCTACCGCTTTGTCTTTATCAAACAGGACATAACAAAACAAAACAAGAAAGACGTCACATACACAGAAAAAAACAGAACTTTTGTTCACTGTTTGGTAAGACCAGACATTATTGGACAAAAACAGAGAATCAAGTTTTAGCTTGAGTGTATAATGGTAAAATTTAGGCTTGTTCCACTTTGTTTTTATATATTACGTATAAAAATTATGTCAAATATGAAATAATGATTTACATTTTGTTCTGTTCAATATACCAAAAAGGACACGTCCTGTAATTTTCGAAGAGAAGAGAAATTTAGATTCCTATTTATATATATTTTAAGTTTTATCATTTTATATTACAATAAAAAAAACACCAAACTCAACAACCCATGCGAAAACCATGTTGACCGTACGCGCGAAAGCCCAAATTTCGAAAACTTTCAGATGACTTCAATCTCAACCGTTGATTAACATATCCATATTATCTACGGTCTCAATTCATAATCGGTGTCAACCGATATCCACCAATCAGATAACAGCTTTACCCTTATATATAAACATCAACAACCTACCTTTCCTTCCACCAACACGCAAAGCATCCATTTCTCTCTTAACTTCAAACCAAACACCTTTTTCGATGGCACCCAAGGCAGAGAAGAAACCGGCGGAGAAGAAGCCGGCTGCCGAGAAAGCTCCGGCGGAGAAGAAGCCGAGAGCCGAGAAGAAACTCCCGAAGGATGCGTCGGCAACCGATAAGAAGAAGAAGAGGAACAAGAAGTCGGTGGAGACTTACAAGATCTACATCTTCAAGGTTTTGAAGCAGGTTCATCCTGACATTGG
>NW_020206531.1:0-3089 GCF_001531365.2 Cynara cardunculus var. scolymus | reverse complement strand
GTCTATGTCAGTAGAATCACTAAAATGATCTGATCAGCCTATGAAGAACGATTTTGCAATTCCTGTATTCAACAACACTGTGAATGTAAGGAAATATTCATTCAGTGAAATCATTGATATTGAGAAAACCAAAATGCATTGTTCTTATTGTCGATGGGATGAATTTGTGCCTTTTACTTCTTTTCATGCTCATAATGTTGTTCATAATGTTAAATCTGCTGTTAGATAGAAATCGTTTTCAAAGAAAGTTGGTTTGGTAACTATAGCATACCACCAACTAGGGCTAATCTGAAAGGACCCATACTGAAACAGGTACCTAAATCCAACTGATTCAATGTGTATGTTAAACGGCATGTGTGGTTCTTAGATTCTGTATACTCAAAATACATGACTGGTAGGATAGAGTTATTGTCTAATTTTATTGAATCTTTTGGTGGAACGGTACGGTTTGAAAAGGATCAATACGCGCCTATCCTTGGATATGGTGATGTAATTTCTGGAAATTTCATGATTAAGAAAGTCTCGTATGTCGAAGGACTTGGTCATAATCTGTTCAGTATAAGTCAATTTTGTGATAAAAATATGGAAGTTTGTTTTAAAGCTAACCGATGCAGTGTTCGTACTTCAGATGGTAAGGAACTCCTACCTTGTACCAGAAAATCTAATCTATACACAATTGACTTATCAAATCTACAAGTGGATACTGATGTTTGCTTGATCTCCAAGGCTTCTTTCTAGCAAAATCTGTTGTGGCATCGACGACTTTTGCATAAATTTCAAAAATCTGAACAAGTTGGTAAATGATAATTTGGTAAAGGGCTTACCTGAGCTTAAATTCAATAAAGATAATGTTTGTGCATCGTGCAAAATGGGTAAGATGAAGAGAGTTTCTCATAAGACCAAGGTGGATTTTAATATTGATCGTCCTCTACATCTTTTGCATATGGATCTTTGTGGTCCTATGAGAGTTCAGAGTATCAACAGGAAGAGATATATATTAGTCGTTGTTGACGATTATTTTAGATACACATGGGTTTATTTTCTGAAGTTTAAAGATGAAGTTGCAGAGATAATCATTTCACTCTTGAAGAGCGTTCAAGTAGATCTTCAATTATCTGTTCACGGAAAAATAAAAACAGATAATGAAACTAAATTCAAGAATAAAACCTTGGGTTCATTTCTAGAATCTCATGGTATCATGCATACATTCTTGGAAGCCCGAACACCACAACAAAATGGAGTTGTTGAGCGGAAGAATAGAACATTAGTGGAAGCAGCTCGTACACTCCTTACTTTCTCGAAGCTTCCTCTATTTCTATGGGCTGAAGTTATTGATACAACGTCTTTTACTCAGGAATGTTCTCTCATACATAAAGGGTTTGGTAAAACACCTTATGAACTCATAAATAAACTAATACCTAATATCAAATTCTTTCAAGTTTTTGGTTGCAGGTGTTTTGTTTTAAACGATAAAGAGGACAGAGATAAATTTATGCCAAGATCGATGAAGCTGTTTTTATTGRTTACTCTAAAAACTTTRCTGTTTACAGGGTCTATAATCAAAGAACGAAGTGTGTTTTTGAGAGCGTCAACGCTTCATTTGATGAGATTATTGATGTGGCTTCTAGACAAAACAGTTAACGACCGGTGCTGATAAATAATTCTTCGCGAAATGCAAATCTTTCCGAGTCATCCTCTACGAATCAAAATATTTCTGATTTGGATTCTTTATTCGAAAGAATTTATGATGAATATTTTGGAAATAAATCTAATGAGTAAAATATTTTGTCGAGGGAAAATCAACAGGATTAAACTGAACAACAGATATCTGGTCCATCTATTGATGTTCCAGTTACTGTTTCTTAAGAGATTTATGAAGAAGTTGATGAAGAAATAGTTATGAAAGATCAAGGTTTTCCAGTTCAATGTGAAGAGGGCTCGAACAATAATCTACCAGAGGTGTCAGTCATTCAAGATGAAAATATTTACCTCAGTCAGATATTCATCCAAGTTCAACTCCTAATTTTGTACCTTCACCTGAACCAATTCAGGACAACTCCCCCAAAACCTACATAGATMAAAATTTTGATTAATCTTCTTACATTCCCCTACCTCATAGCACCAAGTAGACCAAAAATCATYTGATAACTCAAATTATTGGTGATCCAAACTCATATGTCCGTACAAGGTCTGGTACCGCTAATGAGTGTCTGTACTCAACATTCTTAAGTACTATTGAACCGACTAAGGTTTCAGAAGCCTTAGCGGACCCGGATTGGATAATAGTTATGCAAGAGGAACTCAATCAATTTGAAACCCTAAAAGTCTAGAGATTTGTTGCTCGTCCCAAAAACAAGACGATTGTTGGTACTAAATGGGTATTCAAGAATAAGAAAGATGAAGATGGTGTTATTGTCATAAACAAGGCTCGGTTAGTAGCTAAAGGGTATAATCAATATGAGGGCGTTGACTATGATGAAACATTTGATCTAGTAGCAAGAATTGAAGCTATAAGAATGTTTTTTGCGTATGCGGCTCATAAGAATTTTACAATATATCAAATGAACGTCAAAATGGCATTCTTGTATGGTCTTCTCAAGAAAGAAGTATATGTTGCTCAACCAAAAGGATTTTTTGATGAGTCAAATCCTAATCATGTTTACATCCTAGACAGAGCCTTGTATGGATTAAAACAAGCCCCGAGGCGTGGTATGATATTTTATCAGAATTTCTCGTAAAATCAGGCTTCTCGAAAGGTAACATTGACACAACTTTTTTTTTTATCAAAAAGAAAAAGTTAGACATAATCTTGATACAAATTTATGTTGATGATATAATATTTGGATCTACGAATCCTAAAATACTGCAAAAACTTTTCTGCCTTGATGGTTTCTAGGTTTAAAATGAGCATGATGGGTGAGATGAAATTCTTTTTAGGTTTAAAAGTTAATCAATTATCTTCAGGAATTTTTATCTGTCAAACAAAATATTTTTCTGATATCCTGAAAAAATTTAATATGGAAAATTGTTCATTTATAAAAACACTGTTGATCCTCTCTCTCAGTGATTTGATGATAATCCCTTTTTCC
>NW_020206530.1:0-3093 GCF_001531365.2 Cynara cardunculus var. scolymus | reverse complement strand
GCGTGTTTCGCCAATTCACCGGGAAGTACAAGTCTCACGGCGGTCTGAATCTCCCTGGAAGTAATCGTCGGCTTCTTGTTGTACCGAGCAAGCCTCGAAGACTCCTGAGCCAACTTCTCGAAGATATCGTTGATAAACGAGTTCATAATCCCCATAGCTTTGCTTGAGATTCCAATGTCAGGATGAACCTGCTTCAAAACCTTGAAGATGTAGATCTTGTAAGTCTCCACCGACTTCTTGTTCCTCTTCTTCTTCTTATCGGTTGCCGACGCATCCTTCGGGAGTTTCTTCTCGGCTCTCGGCTTCTTCTCCGCAGGAGCTTTCTCGGCGGCCGGCTTCTTCTCCGCCGGTTTCTTCTCTGCCTTGGGTGCCATCGAAAAAGGTGTTTGGTTTGAAGTTAAGAGAGAAATGGATGCTTTGCGTGTTGGTGGAAGGAAAGGTAGGTTGTTGATGTTTATATATAAGGGTAAAGCTGTTATCTGATTGGTGGATATCGGTTGACACCGATTATGAATTGAGACCGTAGATAATATGGATATGTTAATCAACGGTTGAGATTGAAGTCATCTGAAAGTTTTCGAAATTTGGGCTTTCGCGCGTACGGTCAACATGGTTTTCGCATGGGTTGTTGAGTTTGGTGTTTTTTTTATTGTAATATAAAATGATAAAACTTAAAATATATATAAATAGGAATCTAAATTTCTCTTCTCTTCGAAAATTACAGGACGTGTCCTTTTTGGTATATTGAACAGAACAAAATGTAAATCATTATTTCATATTTGACATAATTTTTATACGTAATATATAAAAACAAAGTGGAACAAGCCTAAATTTTACCATTATACACTCAAGCTAAAACTTGATTCTCTGTTTTTGTCCAATAATGTCTGGTCTTACCAAACAGTGAACAAAAGTTCTGTTTTTTTCTGTGTATGTGACGTCTTTCTTGTTTTGTTTTGTTATGTCCTGTTTGATAAAGACAAAGCGGTAGACCATTTCGATATTCACAAATCATTCATGTATATGGTTTATATCGATATTGTTTGATCCGATGAGAGGGTGTGCATCCCTCTGACCGAGTAGGGAATTATGACGATTAGTTATCTTTCATATCATATCTTTTGCAACCAATGTATTTTAGTGACTCTTGCATTTGACATTTTGGGAACCACGTTTTCATTGATTATATATCAATTTTTTTCTTTAAGGTTTTTATGTTACAAATTCTTTATTTGAGTTATTTTCATTTGTCTTTTGTCAAAAATCGTGATCAAAACTATTTTTATGTTAATGTTTACTATAGATTTGATAAAAGTCTTGAAAACAATCTAAAATGCATAAAGTACTATATTTTGATGCACAAAGTCTTAATTACAACTTTAATATCCTAAGTTATGACTCCACTGTGCATAAAAGCCTTTTACAACTCAAATTCACACCCCACCAATGACCTTCATATAGTGACGATTCATTTTACAACTTAGATTCAAGCAACGAATGTTTTCTCCAAGACAACGATTCAGCCTCCGAGGCAGATTTTATTTGTAGTATCGCTGCTTCATGCGCCCCGTGCTCCATCGATTTAGGGTTTTTTTTTCTTGCTTCTCATACAATTTCATGTAAACCATTTGGTTCGATCTTCTTATTTTCAGGTAACCCATCAATTTCTTTGATTCTTCCTGTTTGGCTGTAATTAAAACGCATTTTTGTTAAAATGGTATTGGATTTAGAGTATTATACAATCAATTAGGGAGTTGCACATAATCAGGTTTCACAATAATGATAGTCGTTAAGAACTTAAGATTGTGGTCATTCTTTACAAGGTGAAATGATAGTTGTTGATTAAGTAAATAAACTTAAAATGGGTGATGTTGGGGAAAGTATTATTGCGACAGGTAATCATCTCCCTTTTGCATAACAGGTACAGGTTGGATGTGGATTGTGGCATATGATGTTCCAAGTGAATTATCTGCATTTATATACTCACTGACATAAATCGATGACAATTTTCAAGTTTGTTCAAACAAGCAAACAAAAAAAAGGAAAAGCAGTTGGACCAAAGGACCAAGGTTAAGTTCAAGATCATGAGCCTCAAGGTCAAAGAAAGAATTGGCTATATTCTCACATTCATTTGAACGTCCTCTTTGCATACAAGTCTGAAATTTTCATGAAAACCCTTTGTGAGCAGTATGTGCAGGGCTATGTAATATTCATCGCAAAGTTTTGTACTAGCTTCTCCTATTGTGAGCATCCTACTAGCATTATGTATGCTAGCATAATATTGTTAGCCTAATGTGTTGAAACTTTGGGCAGGACAACACTATCAGTTACGTTATGGGGTAAGATTTTAATCTATCAAAACGGCATGTTATGCAATAATTCACCCCCAGTAAGTGCTAACCAAGTGAAATTTGTCACTCTCACTTATTGCCTAAGATTTTTGATCTTTGTTATGTCATTCGATAAGGTAATGTGACTTAATAAGCGTTTGTCAAATGTCCCCTTAATCTTTATCCGAAATTAACCTTACATGCTAGAGTATGAGACGAGAGAGGAATGGCGAGTTTACACACCAATATTGCAAATGAAAATCAGCCTCCTAACGTAATCCCTTAATGAACTTGATATGGACACAATCGATCAAGAACAAAATCAGAAAAACAAACGATGAAAATACTAAAGAAAGAAATCAGTTGAATCCATTGTGGCAAGATTGACAAGACAAAGCATGGAGAAGAAGCTGAAACAGAAGTGATTAACCTTTGCTTGATTCAAATTTAGGGTTAAAATCCCCAAATTCGTAGATCAATCGAACTGAATAAAATTGAACAAATTCACGAAAACCTAAATTCCATATCATATCATTTTATCACCGAATGATTACATAAGTTTCAACTCAAGATCCACTTCGAATTTTTACAACAAAACGCAGGAGATCATCTACGCAAATCTCTAAGAGCTTGTAAACTTGGTTACAGCCTTTGTACCTTCAGATACAGCGTGTTTCGCCAATTCACCGGGAAGTACAAGTCTCACGGCGGTCTGAATCTCCCTGGAAGTAATCGTCGGCTTCTTGTTGTACCGAGCAAGCCT
>NW_020206529.1:0-3095 GCF_001531365.2 Cynara cardunculus var. scolymus | reverse complement strand
AAGGACATTTGGAAGAAATGGTTTGGTGACTGGGATAGACGTAGGGGGTTTGCCTTTGTCTTCACCACCTGAGGAGGAGAAGGAGGGAAGGAGGAGAATTTGTTGATCCAGATCTCTCAATAACACGAATATTCAAGTTATGAATAATCTAAATATAACGTATGAATGAATAATAGTGATGAACAACTGAAGAATATTTAAAGAATAATTGGGGCGTCAAATGATTCAATATTATTGATTTTAATGGTATGGGAGCGTAAACGATTACAAGAAATATAAGGCCTATTTATACTAGTAATCTAAATAAGGAGATAACTGTCTATGGAAGATATATCGCAAATCTTCTAAGAAAACTTAGCAATCTAGAAATATGGAAATAATATGTATCTATATAAAGCAAGGATAATACAACTATCGATTTGTCATCTCCAGCTGTCTTCTTGGAGGCATGTTCAACTATGTGTCTTCATGAGGCTTCTTGCAAGGATATCTCTGGTTGAACTGTTGTTGAAATCTCCAAGTGCTAGGGACCAGAGGGGTTATGGAGATGCGTTGTTTATCGCACCTATGGACCTTCATCGCTGGCTTGTTTTCCATCGGCCTTTTGTGCTTTCACACTTATATTGTCTAACAATCTCCCCCTAAGTAATGAAAAAACAAACAATGACTAGTCTATGAACAATGAAAGAATTATGAAAAGTAGAGAGTAGTCTAGAAAAATATCCTTTTGCCAAAATAATTCATTGGTCGAAAAGTTGGATGATTTTTTACAAAAATGAAAGTGCATATGGAAATAAAATAAATTACTCATGGTCTCCACTTGAAATTTTCCAAAAGCGCATCATCAATCCTCTATAGCGGATGACTGTGGAGATACCATGGATCAATTCTTGTCCTTCCTTCATCGACACATGTGCACTGCCCAATCTTTTTCAAAACACCTCAATCARTCTGAAGAACTTTTTGATTCCATAATGGTTCTTGAAAACCAAGCCGAGTTCTGGTTGTGCTAGGATCGATGCAGAGCGCTTCTCTTCTAAGCCTGGAAAGTCTTCATTTGGATGCATGCAGGATAGTCTTTCAATAGCTAGTTCAAAAGCTATTTGAAAGTTGTTCTTAGCTCTGAACTTTACTAGGGTCCCCATCGTCTCTACACCCGCTCTGTTAGCCATCCTGTACCTTATTCCTTCATCATGTCGCTGAGTTCTATAGCCATATAGATTGATCAAGTCCCATGGATTGAGATTTATGAGATCATTGTCGTTGAAGACGTTGATCATCCCATGTGCACGTTCCATGATGTACTCGATGTATTCTGTAGCTCTATTTACGAGGGTTTCTTGATTCCATTGTTGGAGAAGACGGCTTGTGGTGGAGAGGTCGTCTGTCTCATGAATATATGTCGCAGCAGGTCCATCGACTCAGGAGATAGGTTGGGAGGATTAAGAACTAGYTGTTCATCATAATCGTGGTAGAGGTATTGATGGATATTCTCCATCATGATAGGTTCCCTTTGAGGTATTAGCAGAKWTCTCCTTAATGTTTCCATCTGAGAGACGATTTCTTCGACTCTATCTAAAGTTGGAGCTTGCCTCGATGAAGAAGGAATATATGCAGGCACCTTCTAGGTTGGGTGGGTGATGGATGGTTGTGGTTGTGTTTGGCTAAGGGTAGGTTGGGTGATTGGTTCTGTTTGGGTKATGGGTTATGTTTGAGTGATGCGTGTTTCTATTTTGGTGATGGGCTGTGTTTGGGAAAGGATGGGTTCTGGTTGGTGAAAGGCTTCTGGTTGGGGTGATGTTTCTGGTCGAATGGGCTCTAGTTAGGTAGGTTATGTTTGGGTAGACTCTGGTTGTAAAAGTTATGGTTCTAGTTGAGTAGGTTGGGTGATGGAAGGTTCTGGTTGAGGTGGTGATGGAGGAGGTGTTGGTCATGGAATGAAAGGTAAGGTTGTTTCTGGTTGGGGAGAAGGTGGGTTATTACAGGATGAAGAACTCATCAAGATTGGTGAGAACTCATTGGTTGGTGGTGGGTTTTGGGTGCAGGCAGAGGAAATATGTACATTTTGTACATCATCAGAGGGCTGTGCCTCTGGTCCCCTCGCCTGGGTTCTTTGGGTTCCTTCAGTTGGTTGGTTGGATGGTTGATTCTGTGGTGGTGGTGGTGTTGAAGTCTCCATTGGTGCACTAGCTAGGTTCTCCCCCTCATGAGGACCAACGCCATGATCATCTTGGTCTGGGTCTTCATCCTTGGACCTTTTGAGGGGGTGGCTGGACTAGCAGGAGGCTCTGCTTCTATTTGTCTTTAACCTCATTGTCTTGATGTAATTGCACACCGTCTCTCTCCTTCGCCTTTTTTCCATCATRAGGATGAGAGATTTGGTGCAATCTTGTTGTTTAAGAAGGTTCTTTCTGAGGGTGTTGGTAGGCTCGACAGCTCTGGACGCAAATTTGGCACTTATCTCATTAAAACTTGAGATTAAGGCCTTTGATAGATCACGCAGATCGGATCTCGTGACCGCATCTATAGGGGTGGAGGTTGAGGTTGAGGTTGAGGTTGAGGTAGGTGGAGGGATAATTATGGATGATATCATTGAACGTACCTCTGCAAACAAAGGTATTGAAGGCTTCATCTGATGTGGGTGCTTTAGAGGGGGGTGGAGGAGCGGTTGTTTGTGGTAGATTGGCTATGATGGTGGAGGGTAGGGTGGCAATGGAAGTGGTGAGGGTGTTTACTTGGGTGGTGAGGATGGCGATGAATTCATCGGTGGCTATGATTTACGCTGCGAGGGCGGCTAGGGTGGCAGTCATGGACTCGTTTCTGGTGGTGGATATGTTGGTGAGGTCGTTATGTTGCTGGACCATGAGCTGTTGGAAAATTTGGATCCTCGTGGTGTTGTCCCTCGATTGAGCTTCGAGGGACGCAAGTGATTACTGAATCATTGAAAGATCGATTATAGGGATGGATTTAGCAACCCTTGCCAAGTTGAGTTTAAGGTCATCCAAGGGCCGTTAAATTGAGTCATAAAAGGCTTGGAACTCAGCCTTTGTGACCAAGTCTGCAGGAGGGGTAACCCCTACAGCAACAAATGCTGT
>NW_020206528.1:0-3097 GCF_001531365.2 Cynara cardunculus var. scolymus | reverse complement strand
CAATAATAAGAACAGAACAGAGTAATTAAACCAAGAACACACAGTTAATATGAGGAAGAAGATGAACACAAGAGAATAGCTTCAAAGGTTTTTCAATTCATTCAATTGAAAATAAGACGATTACAATTCGGAAGCACACTGAATACAAAGGCCTAAGCTGCTTTTTATACTAGCTCCTAACGACCTTACTGACATGATCTAGACACGTGAAATCATCTAATCCGTCCAAATAAAGTCGATTAAAGACCTAGTCACGTGAGAAGCACATGCAGCTAACAATCTTTGAAAAACAGTTGGGAGAGGATCTTCACAGAAGATGAAACCGCAGACCCTTTGTGAGCCATCTCAGAGGCTCTGCTGTAATTGACTTGCTTGTTCTTATTTACAAAGGACCATTTTCCAGAACCTCTGTGAGAGACATCAGAGGTTCTGTCACACTTTACTTGCTCGAATATCAGGCTTCTGTCGTTAGTCCTCTGTTGTCTTCTGTGGAAGATAAGCTTCTGTCAAGACTTGCAGTACTTTTTCTATACTTTTATAAGAGATGAAAAACAGAGCTAACACTTTGGAAGAGAGACCAGAGGGGCTCCGGTCCGGAATGTTGAAATATTTTCTAAGTGTGGTTTAGGACCAGAGGCTCTGGTCGTGAAGACCAGAAGCTCTGGAAGAGAGACAAGAGGGGCTCTGGTCCTGGTTGTCAAAATATTTTCTAAGTGTTGTTTGGAACCAGAGGTCCAATGGACCGAAGCAGTATGTTTTTAATTTTGCATCATATGTTGAATGATTTGAAACAAACGTTTTGGTGATCCTCACCCTGCAATACATAAAACGGAACCTCACTAGAAATTCATGTCTAACCCTCATTTTTGTGTTTTCAAAATTATGTGTGCAGGTAATGATAATAAGGGAAAGAGTATTATGTGAATTACTTCCCTATATGCTTAGCTGTTTTGGAAGCATAGATGCTAGGATGCAAGAACCTGTACTTTTGGAATTTTTGGGTTGTGTATTTTATATTATACTCTTGTATCAAGGACCTATGTGGGGAAAACATGTACTTTAAATATGAAATATGTGTTATATGCAATGTGTGGATTTGGGGTGTTACATTTCCTTCCTGCTCAAAGCATCAGCTACTACATTATCCTTGCCTGGATGGTACTTAATTTCAAAGTCATAATCACTGAGCAGTTCAACCCATCTTCTTTGTCTCATATTTAGCATTTTTTGATTGAAGATGTGTTGAAGACTTTTGTGATAAGTGAACATAGTGTAATTGGTACCATATAGGTAATGTCTCCAAATCTTAAGTGCAAATACTACGGCTCCTAATTCTAGGTCATGTGTAGTATAGTTCTTCTCGTGCACTTTGAGTTATCTTGAGGCATATGCAATAACTTTATCTTTTTGCATAAGTACGCATCCTAATCCTTGATGTGATGCATCGCAATATACCACAAGGTTTTCCGAATCTTCTGGTAATGATAGAATAGGTGCATTGCATAGCCTATGCTTAAGAGTTTCGAAGGCCTCTTCTTGTTTCTCTCCCCAAACAAACTTCTTGTCTTTTTGTGTTAAATTTGTGAGTGGTTGCGCAATYTTTGAAAAATTCGCAATGAATCGCCGATAATAGCCTGCCAAACCAAAAAATTGACGAATTTCTGTCGGGGTTCTTGGGGTTTCCCATTTCTTAATGACCTCAATCTTCGCAAGATCTACATGAATTCCTTTTTCATTAACCACATGACCAAGAAATTGTACTTCACGAATCCAGAATTCGCATTTGGAGAATTTTGCATACAATTTTTGGTCCCTAAGTAGCTCTAATATCAATCTTAGGTGTTGCTCATGATCCTTCTTGCTTCGTGAATAAATTAGTATGTCATCTATGAAGACGATTACAAAATTATCTAGGCATGGTCTGCAAACCCTATTCATTAGATCCATGAAAACAGTTGGGGCATTGGTTAACCCGAATGGCATAACCAAAAATTTATAATGGCTATACTGGGTCCTAAATGTCGTTTTAGGGATGTCCTCTTCTCGAATTATCACTTGATGATATCCGGATCGAAGGTCAATTTTTGAAAAGTATACAGCACCTTGAAGTTGATCGAATAAATCATCGATTCTAGGAAGAGGATATCGATTCTTGATAGTCAACTTATTATGCTCCCTATAGTCAACACACATCCGCATTGATCCATCTTTCTTCTTGACGAACAAAACCGGTGCACCCCATGGTGAAAAACTGGGTCTTATGAATCCTTTATCTAACAACTCTTGGAGTTGTCCCGACATTTCTTGCATCTCCGATGGAGCCAATCGGTATGGTGCCTTTGCCACTGGGGCAGCTCCATGAATTAAGTCGATACCAAATTCGACTTGTCTAGGTGGGGGTAATCCTGGTAGATCCTCGGGGAACACTTCAGGGAACTCCCGTACTACAGGGAAGTCTTCAATACTTCTCTCTTTAACCTTCTTATCTATAATGTGTGCCGAAAATGCAACATAGTTCTTCTTTAAGTACTTCTACATCTTCATGCATGATACTATCTTAATTTTCCGATCGGACTCCTCTCCTTGAATTATAAGTGCTTCTCCTCTTTCTTGAGGAATTCGGATAATCTTTTCCGAACAAACTATTGAAGCTCGATTTTTGGATTGCCAATCCATGCCTATAACTATATCAAAACTTCCTAACTCAATCGGAATAAGGTCTATGCTAAAATCCTTCTGAGCTAAGCTTAGAGTGCAACGCATGATTATGTCTCTAGTCCAAATTTCTTTGTCACACCTCGTTAAAGCGGAAACACGAGATGTAACAGGTAAGCGTGTCACAGCAACAGATAATAAATAACACCATAACTTTTACAAGATTACATCCATAACCAAGTTGGTGTTTGAATACTTAAAACAAAGTTTACAAAATACACAAAATCATTGTTGTTACAAATATGCTCCAAAAACTTCACTTCTTTACTTATTTCCTGAAAAGCATGAAACATAAAACAATGTCAACTACAAAGAGTTGGTGAGTTCACGGGTTTTCATATGCACAAAAATATTTACAATGCATAAATCAATTCTTGCAAAC
>NW_020206527.1:0-3097 GCF_001531365.2 Cynara cardunculus var. scolymus | reverse complement strand
TTCGTATTCAAAATTGAATAAAATCACAAACCAAAACAAAAACCTACTATTTTTTCACACAATCGACTTGATTGGTTATCAATAATACGGTTTCTTTAATCAGTAATGAATCATGTAAAAAATCAGTGTATTATAAAAAACTCTGCAAACGTTAAATAAATGGAAAACCCGTAAACCCACGAAAAGGTGGATGAAAAAGTGTATGAATATGAATGTCAAATTAACGAGAAAAATATGATTTTTTTTTAGTGTAATTTGTTTCGTTCGAATGTTGATCATATTTTCGACTTAAAAATAGGGGGCGAGAGATTTCTTTAATTTAAAAATAAATTTATAATTGTCTCTTTAATCACATTATTTGGATCAATTAATTTAAGAGTTGATGGAATGTTTTTCGATTTTTCGTTTTTCTTTTGGGTTTTCCAGTGAACCTCCATCATCTATATATAAAGAAAGTTGGGTTCGATGAGAATGAAAGTTATGGTAAGACAACATATTCATCCTTGGATCAATTTTAATTGAAGATCAACAATGATAAGATGCACCAAATCAATTCTCGTATCAACAATGATATACGTACAATGACGTGAAATATTCTCAAAGCTAAAAAGTGTTTTTATCTTTTTTCTCCTTTTCTCAAGCTTCTCTTAGCACAATATTTATTTTTGATTAATGATATTCACATTTAATACCCTTTCATTAAGTTATTTCAACATACTCATGGACTCTCTAATAACAGCTTTTCATTTCCTCCTTATGGTATACCTCTATGATAATTGCACAAGCATATAAATGCACGTAAACATGAATTAAATAAATTTAAAATAAAGGAAAATCTAATATATCTTAATTTCATTAGTGAGACGTTTGATTTTGTGTCCCTCAGTGTCCTATTATTCAGCATTGCAAGCACCGACACACGCTGCTTTGGAGATAATGTGGATGCAATCGAGATAAACAGTCCTTAGAAAGATCTGATTCAGACAGATAGACAAATACTTGAACAGTACACTGTTAAGTTAATTACTTCATTGAAGTTGAAAATATATGCTCACCCCTTCCCTTCAGGAAAGAAAGAAAAACAAACTTCTGTAGAAAGAAAGAAACCAAAACACACATAAACCTACAAAGCCTGAGAAAGATACAACACGCAATGCGAATGAAGAAACATACTCATTTGGCCTCAAAACCACCACTGCACCACTGGGTAATGCATAAGAACCATCACTAACATAGTTTTCGGAATGCCAGTCGGAGGTTTCACTCTCTTGATATCAAAATTAGGATCATCGTTTGTGGGGCAATGCTGAATAAAACGTCCTGGTAAAGGGGATTATATAAATTAAATGGTTACTTATAAGTTTCTCAGTTCAAAAATGACAGACTGATCTATCTCCGGCTTTTGCTAATTTCCTAATAGAGTAAGCAGCAGCAAATCAAGACCAATGAATCTACCTGGGGTTTTGCATCTGTGGCATACATAGCCTGGAGGTGGTGTTTTTTTCTACAAAGCCGCCACCCCAACCTAAATATTCAAAAGTGAGATTCAGTTTTCAAAAGCACAATTGCAACATAAGCATGAATATAACAGAGACATTAGATTTTAATTTGCTTTTAGATTTAAACAGTAACAGGTATTCTATTTCTACGTTCTTTCGTACTGTTTTTATTTTACAACAATTCTTAGTTGATGGAGCAAAGCAAGTACATTCTCTCCTTCATGTGTCAAGTCTGTGATTAACATACCATCTCACCTCACAATGGAGAATGAGACCAGATGTATAACATATACATTAGTACGTTACTAAATGGTTGAATCAGCTATATATCAAGAAAATAGGAAAGCAAAAAGATAGTTACCAAAAGCACGCCACGCCCAAAGCCTTCAAAATTTTGGCTGCATGTTAAGAAGCCATCATAAATCCCCCACATGAAAACAAATAATCACAAGAAAGGAGGCTAAAACTCAGAGGGAGATCTCACTGCTGCCAATCCAAGGCTGGTGTATCAATTAAGGCCTGAATTTTGCTGTCTTCGTCAGCTTTACCAGGCGCAGGAGCATCCTGAAGTTGATTGCAAGATGCAATTGGCACAACTTCAGGAATTTCGTACAAGTCGTTTCCAAATTCATCGTAATCTGAACCATCAAGCTGTAAAACCCCAAAAAAGTTCATGCATTATCGTCCCTAGGTGCTGAGTGTGTAATCCTGATACATTACAACCAAGTTCCTAAAACATTATAGCTAGACAAACCTTATCTAGTTGGGAAAGTTACTCTTTGCTAATTGCACACTCTCCCGCTCATTAACCATGGTTAGCCTGCAGTGCAAATCACAAACAACTCAACTAATGCCCTAGCACTCGACTCGCATAAAAATTTAATATTAGCAAGACGATTACCATTAGCTTTTGGAGATGATGATGCATCTTTCGGTTCTTCCATTTCTGATATCAACTCTGGTTCTCCAGTAGGCTCGGTACCACTACCATTGCAGTACAAAAAATGGAACCTCTTGTTTCTAGGATTATTTTTGGAATAGAATATCAGATTGCTGGAAAACAAAGGTGCAACCTGATCTTCCACCCCAAAATCATCATATGGCAGAAAAAAGTCATCTGTTTCAACACTGGTGCAAACTTCAGTAGAATGTAAGGATTTTGTAAACGGTTGCAGAGACTCACCTGCACATGGAGCGGTGGTGGTTGTTGGTGGTGTCGGTTTCTGAATCCTGGCACTCTGGTTCTGAAGAACAACAGAAAAAGAATATAAATTACAAAACAACATAAATAAATGAATGAATTCATGATTGTAGCCATGTAAGTTGCAAAGGAACACGGAAGAAAGATAAAACTGCTGAGAAACATGCACATTCATGTGTGAATAGAGATATCAAAACAACCTTAAATTCAGCATTTAATGATTTATGGTTCCAAGATATGGTTCAAATTAGTTATGCATCTCCAAGAACCAGAAACTTAAATAGCGAAAGAACCATATGTCGCAATTCAGGCATCTCATACAACATGCAAAACATCTAAATATATAGCTGACATAGATAGACAAATGATCAAGAAAAAAGACATTTAATGCACCAGA
>NW_020206526.1:0-3097 GCF_001531365.2 Cynara cardunculus var. scolymus | reverse complement strand
ACTGTCCGCTCCTTAGAAAAATGGCCATTCTTATGCCTCGGATCATTCAAGCAAAACAAATTCTCCGACGATCATTGTCAAATGGAAGTAGAAATACATACATGGCCATCCCTAAAGGTCATTTTGTTGTTTATGTTGGTGAACAAGAGAAGAAGAGATTTGTGGTTCCAGTATCATTGTTAAATCAACCTGCATTTCAAGAATTATTATATCCGGCAGAGGAAGAATTTGGGTACAACCATCCAATGGGTGGCCTCACTATTCCATGCAGCGAAGACATATTCACTGATCTTGCTTCTCGTTTGGGGGCATTATGACTTGTACCTAGCAGCTTTAAATTTCTACCATGGTTTTGAAAAGAACTAACAAATTTTATGAAATTTGATTTAGGAATTACATATTCAGATTGTGTTATGATCTAAGACATAAATGACACAATACAATTCGATTCTTATATCTGAATAAACTAAAAAGCGTAAACTAGAATTCCTGCCGTGAGTTCTTTAATTATAGGAATTTTAACTAAAGTCGCCAAGAAAAACACTTTTTTAAGTATATAATGTTTATATATGGTAAATGCAACAAATAAACTCACACACCCTCCTCACCTATGGTGAGGTTTGAACCCTTGACCTCCTAGAAAGCCAAGGCCAAAGAAAATCACTTCTTACTGGGTGAAGGGAAGGGCCTACGCTCGCTTGTTCGTGCACGAGAATCCCTGGCAATTACTTTAGCTGACATAACATAAAGAGTGGATTTCTGGTGCTGGTTGTATTGGACAAGAAAAAAGGGAATAATGGGCTTCTTTGACAGAGCTTCAAGCAAGCCAAGGTGATAAGCAAGATCAGCGAATATGGCTCCACAACACGGGATAGTGAGCCCACTCGTTGGATGGTTAGGTCCAAAGTCTTCCTCTGCTTGACGTAGTATGTCTTGAATTGATGGTTGTATCTTGGATCACAAACCTCTTCTCTTTCTACTCCTTTTCGACATAAACTGCAAAATACCATTTAGGTAACTACTAGAAAACAAAGTATTAGCGATGGAAATTAGCGACGGAAAAACTCCCTTGCTGATCAGTGACGGATCAACGAGGGAATGGCCAAAAACCAGTTCCTTTACAGGTCCCTCGCTGATTTGAGAGGGATTAGCGAAGGAAGGGCCAAAAACTAGTTCCCTCACTAATATACGAGGGATCAACGAGAGAATGGCTAAAAACCAGTTCYSTCGTTGATCCCTCACAGATCTGCGAGGGATCAACAAGAGAATTGGCCAAAATCCAGTTTCCTCGTTGATCTCTCGCTGATTTAGTGAGGGATCAGATAGGAAATGCCAAAAACCAGTTCCCTCACTGATCCCTTGCTGATCAGGGAGGGATCAGTGAGGGAATGACCATTCTTTCACTAATTTGTCGCTGATCAGCGAGTTATCCTATTTTTTTTTATTTTCTCATTTTTTATGTGTGATATGTTATATGTACACATGTCTATGTGTTGGTGCATATGTATACATGTATATGTGTTATATGTATATATGTGTTTTGGTTGCTAACCGCGATGTGTGTTATATGTACACATGTGTATGTGTTATTTGTATATATACTTGTTGGCCYGCRTTATATACATATGTATACACGATGTGCATATAYGTGTGTTGGTTGCTAACCATGATTGGATCTATGTATATGTTGTTGAAGATACATGTATTGGATGTTGTATATATGTTTAAATGTATATGTATATGCGAATGTCAAGATATTGTGTGTGTTATATATACACACGTGTATTCGTCATGTGTATGTGTTATATGAATATATAGCCGCCAGCCCGTGTTATATACATATGTATACATGATGTGTATATATGTTATTGGTTGCTAACCACGATTGAATCTATGTACATATTGTTGAAGATACATGTATCAAATGTTGTATATATGTTTAAATGTATGTGTACATGTGAATGTCTGGATAATATGTGTGTTAATATACACACGTGTATGTGTTATATGTATATATACCCGTTGGGCCGTGTTATATACATATGTGTATATATTCGGTTTTATTGGGTTTTAATCCATTTTATTGGGCCTCAATGGCCTTTATTAGGAATTAATGGTTTTTATTCATTTTTATCGAGCCTCAATTAATATTGGATTTTTTTCAATTTTTGGGGCCCTTAATGGTCTTTATTAGGTTTTATTCGGTTTTATTGGACTTTATTTAGTTTTACTAGACTTAATGAGTCTTATTGGTCTTTATTCGATTTTATTGGGTTTTAATCCATTTTATTTTGCCTTAATGACTTTATTCGTTTTTATGGAGCCTTAATTCATTTACTGGGCTATATTCACTTTTAGTGGGTTTTATGGGTTTTTTTCGGTTTTATTGGGCTTTATTCAGTTTTACTGTGCTTAATGAGCTGTATTGGGCTTTATTCACTTTTATTGAGTTTTAATCCATTTTATTGGGCCTTATTCGTCTTTATTGGTTCTTAATTCATTTATTGGGTTTTATTCAATTTTTGTGAGTTTTAGTGGATTTTATTGGGTTTATTCGGTTTTATTAGACTTTATTCAGTTTTACTGGGCTTAATGGAACTTATTGGGGTTTATTCAGTTTTATTGGGTTTTAATCGTCTTTATTGGGACTTATTGGGCTTTATTCGATTTTATTGGGACTTAATTCATTTATTGGGCGTTATTCAATTTTAGTGGGTTTAATGGACTTTATTCGCCTTTATTAGGCCTCAATCCATTTATTGGGTCTTATTTAATTTTATTATGCTTTAATAGGCTTTATTCGTTTTTATTTGGTTTTAATCTATTTTATTGGGCTTTATTCAGTTTTATTGGGCTAAATGAGCTTTATTGGTCTTTATTCGGTTTTATTGGGTTCCAATCCATTTTATTAGGCCTTAATGAGTTTTATACATTTTTAATGGACCTTAATGAGCTTTATCCGTTTTCATTGAGCTTCATTCAATATTAATTAATTAATTGTTAATAATTAATAACTAATTAAATTATTAATAAATAAATTATTTAGTAATTGAATAGATCTATCAAAAAACAAATATATTAATAAATGACAAGTATT
>NW_020206525.1:0-3098 GCF_001531365.2 Cynara cardunculus var. scolymus | reverse complement strand
AATGACAGCTGGAGATGACAAATCAACAGCTGGAATTCAAGTTTATCTTATTGTTAATGATTATCCATGAGAAAGGTAAACCCTATCTATTAGCTAGACGATTTGCTAGGAAGTAGCATTAGATAGTTATCTTGTTAATAGTCATTTAGTATAAATAGATGATTCGATCTATTGTAAAAATAAGGCTTTTACTCTTTGTTTTACGTTTATGAATCTAACCTTTGAAGCTCAAAATTGTTCTTAAGCTTTCTTATTTTATTCTTGAGACTTCATAACTTTCTTCWTTAAATCACTATAATTTGGTTTTTTATAACTAGATTATTAGTGTTGTTGAGAGATCTGGGATCAACAGACATCCAAGTAAAGAAGAAACGTATAGACTCCTGGTTGAACATAATACCTAGAAGACAGCTGGAGATGACTCATCGACAGCTGGAATCGGTTATACAAGGTAGTTAGAGATAAATCCTAAATCTTAGATAGATATCTTATCCCTAGAATATCTCATAGATATCTTTTCACTAGATTGTTATCTCTAAGACTAGATTGCTAATATAAATAGCTATCATATGTCTTGTAATTTATTAATTCCTTCTCGTCAAAGTTATTATAGTGAAATTCTTTGAAGCTTCATATTCTCTTGAATATTTTCTAAGTTGTTCTTTGCTATTCTTCATTCATACGATAGATTTAGGTTTCATAAACATAAATCTTCATGTTATATTGAGAGGTCTTGGATCAATAATTAGTATAAGAGCAAATTAATTGATTTTCCAATCAAACCGATCTATTTGAATCTGAGTATTCAAATCTCTCAATCTGAATAGATCAATGATTTAGCGAGAATCTTTCCTCAGAGGCACAGAAAGGGCTTCCGGAGGAAATGGGATTCGAACCCATGATTTAGCGATGCCCGGGTGAGTATCACGAATGATTCCCCTCTTCTTTGTCCTCGGTGTTTCCTCAATCTGAATAGATCGCTTTGGTGTTAAATTCTGACACCCCCAAACACCATATTTGCATAAAAACATATATTACATTACAAAGAAATGCAGTTTACACCACAATGGTCCCACTAGTACATGGATTTTTATGTGTACAAAATCTACATATGAAAAATTCCAAAATAAATCTTGTACTATCACATGTATAGCAACATGTATCTTCAAAAGTAAGCAATCTCAGGATATTCAAAAAGCAGTACTGAGTAAGGAAAATAATCACATTTTTTCTTTCCCCTTAATATTCCTAAACCCCGTAGTTCCTGCATTGCATACTTTAAGAACTAAAAATGAGGGTTAGACCAGAAGGGTCTAGTGAGTAAATCCGTTCTTGCATATGTAGGGTGATAAACACCAAAATTTGTTAAATCACTTTACACAGAAATAAATGAATTTCAGCCAAATAATGCAGTTCCCAATATGATCAAAATAAGATCAACAATTAACATTATCCCATAATGCAAATGCATCCCTCCAAAACCCAGAGCTCAAAATAGAACTTCTAACTCAACGGGCCAGAGCCCCTCTGGCTCAACGAGCCAGAGCCCTTTTGGCTCAAAGGACCAAAGCTCCTTTGGGTCTACAGACCATAGCTCCTCTCTAACATACCAACCAGAGTCTCTGTATATAAGTGAATCAATGACCAACCAAAGGTCCTCTATACCAAATTACAACCTTTATTCCAGAAGAGCATAACATAATTTGAAAAGACAAGCAATGTAGAAACAGAGCTCCTATAACTTTTAAACTTCGTTTATAAATAATTTAGATAAAAGACAATTTATAAATAATAAAACATAGAACTTAAAATACAGAGCTTCTGTATGAAACATTCAGAGCGTTTGATTTATAAATCCTCAAAGTATAAAAAACCCTTTTTTTCATAACCAGAGGTCCTCTTGTCCTTCTGTACGACCAACCAGAGCCCATCTGTATGTATAAAAATATTGCTAGTAAGTTTAGACAATAAATGCCTCTCATGAAAAATGATTTCCCTTTTCTCAATAACATCTAAATTATTATTTCTAAAGAGAACAATATCTCTAATTCATCAAGTCACAAAAAATGATGATTCAGAGTTATTATATCTAATTAGTGATAATAACAAGAGCTATAACAATAACCACATATGACAATGCCTCCCTTATTCCAAGTACACCTCTCCTTGATATGCCACCCTTATTCCTTTACTAAAAACATGGTTACTTGCCAGAACATACATAAGTCACCACGTTTGGAAGTGCCCATCACCCAGTTTCAAGCCAGAACAGACAAATGTCACCATGTCTGGGGGAACTACTTCTTAAAACAACTTTCATACCAAAACAGACTTACGTCATCATGCTTTGTAGAAACATTTCCTAAAATCCAATTCCATACCAAAAAAGACTTACGTCACCACGCTTGGTAGAAATATTTTTCAAAACACGGTTCCATACCAAAATAGACTTACGTAACCCTGCTTGGTAAGAACATTATCTTTTCTCTTTAAAAGATATAAAATACCCCTTTTCACAATAACAAATTTAAACCCAATAATTGTTAAATTGTAAAAATACCAAAGATTTGCAAACACTTAACACTTGTGCCGAAGATGTATATCCGGACAACACATGTCCGGACAAGCTTGGCCGGATTCCAAATCCGAACAACATACTTAAAACAACAAAATTGATAAACACAAAACCCAATCCGGACGGCATGATGAATGGTTTAAAACATAACCGGACGACACTTTCACCGGATTAAGCCATATTCGGACGACATACTAGCCAAACTAGGCACGTCCCTGGCGGCATGTTAACTAGATAAATACTTAACTAAAACGTCAACACTTGAACCCGGACGACACTATGTTCGGATTCTTTCAATCTGGTCACCATAGTATCTCGTAAAGAACCCTATTCAGACATATCTTATTCAAGAACAATTTGCAACATTCATATATCAAAACCAATAACAAAATCATATGAAGAAGGTTCTAGAAACCACTCACCTTATGCAATTACTTTGGTTTTGAAGAAGATGAAATAGCAAGACCAAATTTGCTTCTCTAGAAAGCAAACAAACACAATTCCTTTCTCTCAAAATCTCAAA
>NW_020206523.1:2810-3042 GCF_001531365.2 Cynara cardunculus var. scolymus | reverse complement strand
AAGAGTTGGAAACCATATCTAGTATTTAGGAAGAAAGATGATCTCCTCTCTAGGCTTGAGACGTCAACTGGATTAGATCATTTGTGTGGATATTGTTGAGGCAATGGGCAACRTCCATTGRCTTAGATTCAAAAACGACATCAGGGGGTTGCTGCTCGTTTTGTTAAACTATTGAAACACTCATCCTACTTCGTCTCGTATTGATTCTTAGAGAAATACGATTATTTTCCGT
>NW_020206523.1:0-2007 GCF_001531365.2 Cynara cardunculus var. scolymus | reverse complement strand
AGTCATATTCGTTAGAAAGACTTTCAAAGATCTACATATGAAATTGTGACTTGTCAGGGTGTTCCTTTATCAATCATTTCAGATAGGGACAGCCGGTTTACCTCAAAATTTTATGAAAGCTTTCAGATTGCCATGGGATCTTAGATTCGGTTAAGTACGGCGTATCACCCACAAACTGATGGGCAAAGTGAAAAAATGATTCAGACACTAGAAAATATGTTGTGAGCGTGTGTCATTGACTTTGGGGGTTCATAGGAGAATCATCTTCCTTTGATTGAATTTGCCTACAATAACAGTTATCATTCCAGCATTCAAGTCGCAGCGTATGAAGTTCTGTATGACAGAAAATGTAGAACRTYGTTATGTTGGAATGAGGTGGGGGAGAAACAGTTGGTCGGTTCATAGATTATTCAGATAAYGACTGAAAAGATAGATCGAATTCGAGAAATAATAAAGATAGCTCAAGACCGACAAAAAACCTATCTCAACAAATGCCAAAATCCGATTGAATTTTTTGTGGGAGATTTTGTGATGTTGAAAGTTTCTCCGTGGAAAGGTATTGTGCATTTTGGGAAGAGAGGTAAACTAAGTCTAATGTATATTGGGTCGTTCAGGATCAGTAAACGGGTTGCTACAGTAGCGTATCAGTTAGAGTTGCCAGACGAACTCAATGCTATTCACACGACACTTTCTATGTCTCTAATTTGCGAAAGTGTTTAGCTGATCCGAATAGGGTCGTACCCCTACCTGAGATTCAGATTGAGCTTTGTGGAAATCCCAGAAGCCGTCACTGACTGGAAGACTAAGGTGTTGAGAAATAAAGAAATTAGTTTGGTGAAAGCACAACCAAAAAACCCACTTTTTCCGGCGGCCAAATCCGCCGGAAAAAGTGGCGCCGGTGATTGTTTTTCCGGCTAAAAAACCGGCGGATTTTCCTCGTTTCCGGCTGATCACGGCCGCCGAAAATTCCTCGCCCGTTTATTTATAAAATCTTGATTAACTTAACAAACAATTAAGTATTTAAAAAAAAAATCCGCCGGAAATATTTCTCGCCGGAAAAAATTAATCTTTTCTAAAAAGAATATATATATATTTTTTAAAATATATCCGCCGGAAAAATATATAAATATTAATATTTTAATTTTTTTTCTAAAAAATATTTTTATATTATAAACATTACCGGCGGATAAATCCGCTGGAAAAAATATTAATATTTTAAATTTATTTTAAAATTAATATTTAAAACCTGTATTTAATACCTGTATTTAAAACCTGCAAATCTGTACAATATTAAAACTGAAAATAAAAAGGCGAAATAGAACTAACTATCATACATTAAAGTGAAACTACAATTATTCCAACCTAACAAAAACTAAATTGTTATAAACAAAACTAAATTGTTTCAAAGCAAAAGACAATATTCAATATGGTGGTGGCGGCGGAAAATGTTGAGATTGACTGAGCTGTCTAACCAAAGCAGCCATATCCTGAAGTTGTCTATCATGTTGCTCCTCCCTCTGTCGTCGTCGCTCCGCCTCCACCCGTTGTCGCGCCTCTACCCGTTGTCGCTTCTCCTCCGCCAAACGTCGCTCCTCCGCCGCTCGCCATCGCTCCTCCTCCGCCAAACATCGCTCCTCCGCCGCTCGCCATCGCTCCTCCTCCGCCAAACGTCTCTCCTTCGCCGCCCGCCATCGCTCCTCTTCCGCCAAACGTCGCTCCTCCGCCTCCCGCCATCGCTCCTCCTCCGCCAAACGTCGCTCCTTCTCCGCCATCCGTTGGCGCTGACTTTGTTCCGGTAAGTCTCTAAGTTGGGTCTTTAAGGTTTGAATTTCCTATAAAATAAAGAAAACGTTATAATATTTAATATGAATTATAAGCTAAGTCGATAAACATCATCAAAGGAAAAGAGACACATACGTGTTTATCTGAAGACGATGAACCACCTTCCGTGTAGTTCCCGGTCAAGATACAATTGGGATCTTAGTTGTACCCAAACCCAAATAAACG
>NW_020206522.1:0-3103 GCF_001531365.2 Cynara cardunculus var. scolymus | reverse complement strand
TCATCCAAGTAAGTAATTAATACCAAGAAATAGAGTTAATCGATCCAACACATAGTTATTTGGATACCAAAGACCTAATTAAGGGGTTCCTTTAAGGTATCTTAAGATCCTCTTGACTGTAGAGAGATGGAATTATTTAGGATTAGCTTGATATCCTACACAAAGACATGTAGCAAACATAATATATGGCCTACAAGCTGTTAGATACAGGAGTGATCCAGTCATGCCTCTGTAGGTTGTTACATCCATAGTTTTGCCTGATGGATCACCTCCTGTAGCTATTGGAGTTCTCATCGATGATGAATTTGAGAGATTGTATTTCTTCAGAAGGTCAGTAACATATTTTGACTGATTGATGAAAATTTCTTCTAAAGTTTGTTTTATTTGAAGAGCAAGGAAGAAACTTAGCTCTCCCATCATACTCATCTGAAATTTGCTTTTCATCAGTGCTGTGAATTTTTCGCAAAACTTGGAGTTAGTAGAACCAAAGACGTCGTCCACATATATTTGGACAAGTAAAATATCATCTTTGTGCTTTTTAAGAAAGTTGGTTATGTTGATGGTACTTTTTTCGAATCCATTTGCTATGAGAAAGGTAGATAGTGTTTCATACCAGGCCTTGGGTGCTTGCTTGAGCCCATAGAGATCTTTGTCTAGAAAATATATATAATCTGGATGTTTGGATTTTCGAACCCAGGGGGCTGCTGCACGTAGACTTTCTCTCAAAGTTTGCCATTGAGAAAGGCAGACTTGACGTCCATCTGATAGACCTTGAAGCCTTTGGGCACTGCATTGGGGAGGAATATTCTGATGGCTTCAAGTCTACCAACGGGAGTAAAGGTTTCATCGTAATCTATCCCATCTTCTTGGCAGTAGCTGTGACATCCGTCACTTTTGGAGCGTCAGGTTAGCATCTTTAAAGGATTCCTATAATCAGGAATTTTATTTTTTATGTGACATCCGTCATTTTTGGATCGTCAGGTTAGCACCTTTATAGGGATTCTATATTTAGAATTATATTTTATTAGGATCTAGTCATGTTGATTAGAATTCATGTGGCTTAGTTCCCAAAATATAGTTCAGAGAACCTTGTTTCGACGGATAACTGATAAAGTTAATTTATGTAATGCCAAATATATTAAAAATGCTCCAAATAAAATAAAGTTGATATTATAGAATCCAAATTTAAAAATACAAAAGTCTCATTTGAATGTCCAAATAATTTTATCAAAAAGGTGGAGCTTTGATTTAATAAGGTTATTTTTATTAATGTTTGGCAAATTGTATTTTATTTTGGTTCTAAATTTAAGTGGGCTTTATTTTGTTTAAAAGAAAAATAAAATATTTATTTTATTGGACTTGGGCCCTAAGAGGCCAGCCCATTTTCTTTTGAAAAACCCACATATAAATACCCCACATCCTCTGAAAACTCTTATTTCCAATCCTCATAAGCGTTTCCTCTCCCTAATCTCTCTCTCTAAATCAAACCCCCTCCAGCCGATTCCATCATCAAGTATCTTTAGAATCTGTAAATGTTGAAGAATATTCGAGATATCAAGCAAAAGGTATTATACTAAGTTATCTTACCTTCATAAAATAACAAAAATTCTTATTTTTTCTACTCCTACTTCTCGTTCTTGTAATTAAAGTTTCTGGAGAACTCAAAAGGGGAAATTATACATCAAAGACATGAAAATGATGGTAATCTATGATCCACGAACTTTGAACTCTAAGAAAGTAGGAGAAAACCCATTGCATGTGGAATTTAATCATGAAAAGATGTATTTTGAACGACTGTATCTTTCAATTTAAAAGTCCAAATGTTCTGATTTTTCTTCTAAAACGTACTTTAATGAGTTATCTTTCTAATGCAACTGGTCTCACTCAAAAATATTATGTTTTGGGCCTTCAAGTTCTTGATACAAGATTATGGTGCAAAAAGAGCATTGCTGACAGAATCTTGCATGCATCTTAAATCGGTCATATCTTCTTTAAAACTCATTGAAAATGGGTGATTCTTTTTCTGGAAGTTATCCTTATGTGTTAGCTTTAAAATAAAGTTAAAATCACTGAAAATGATGAGTTTAGACCCCCCAAATGGCCGTTACTCGAAGAGTGTGCAATCTGTTGTGAGTCCAAATCACTGATCAATCTTCATTTATCTTCAATATCAATGGCAGATTCTTAGATTTTCATGTAAGAACACAATATGAGAGTTGAGAGGAAAAGTCAAACTTGTAAGCTTTGGTCAAACCTCTATTATGTATGAATATTACAAATGAATCTATCCTCTTTCTAATTACAAAGATTAGCACTATTTATATGGTCAACATATCTAAACAAGTCAAAGTCAAACTTTCATAAGAAAAGTCAAACACGCTGACTTTTTATAATTATAGACGATTTATAAACTTTCAAGATGAATACAATTAATACTGATTTCTCAGTCCTAACATTCYCCCCCTTTGTATTCAGACTTGAAAGAAAATTCTGCGCTTTAAGTACTTGTTTGAACTTTRAAACWRTATGCACAATATGTCTTCTTCAAATGAAATCTTCAACATGTAATCTTCAAATGATCAACTGTTGAGAAAGATCTTCTAGCATTCTCCCCCTCGAATGTAGAATCACGGTGATCTTCTCTTTTGACAATGTAGAACATATTCAAAAACGATCTTCAAAAACACTGTACAAGATGTGATCTTCAAAGAATCTTCAGATAACAATTCTTCAGTAAACTTTTGTTAAGATGATCTTCACATTCAACATCTCTCAGTCGTTGTAGCACACAAATAATCTTTCTGCGGTTATCTTCAGTCGCACTTCTTTTGAGTATTTTGCCAACACTGAAGTTACTCCCCCTTGATCTTTGCATCAAATTCTCTTTAAAATGTTCTGAAATGAATATTTCATTCATTATTACATATACTCCCCCTTATGATGAAATGAGAATCATTCCATCATACAAAAGATGAATGAAATTTTCCGTGTAAGCCGTCAAATCATGAAATTGTAAGTAGATCTTTGCAAATCCACATATTTAATCTTTTTAGATTAAGGGAATGGAAGGTAACATCCAATTTCAACGTATGAAATTGTTTTC
>NW_020206521.1:0-3046 GCF_001531365.2 Cynara cardunculus var. scolymus | reverse complement strand
ACAGCGCAAAACAGCAAACTGTTAGGCTGTTACTGCTTCTACAATCGGCTGCTGCTGTTTACTATGTTATTTGTTACACAGTGCTGTTTGTTGATGATTGTAATTTCTGTGTATGAACACAACTGTGAAACAACTATTTCTTAAAGCTGCACCACACAATCTATTCTGCTCCAAGATACCTAAACTTGGTCAATCACACAGCAAAATAAACATTTAAGTAATGAAAACAGATTGAGAAAGCTAAACTGTACAATTTCAAATGTAACAGCAAGCTATGTGATCAATTCAAGCAATCTGTCTACCTGCACTTCAAAATAACTATGAACAAACCGGCAAAGAACCTGTTGATGTCCTCTTGTTGCTGTCAAAATGGTTGCTGACTAAACAACACTTAATCCCAAACCTGCTGTGAAGCTGTTGTTTTGCTTTCACAGATGTTAATAACTATGAACAATGATTATGTTTTAGCAAGAATCAGCAACACACAACAGCCAAATCTATGACAAAAAGGTAACTGCTTTCCACAAACAACTAGCTTTGGTTAAACAAACAAACAGCAGACTGCTGTTTCAAATCTAGTTTGTTGCTGCTGTTATAAGAACCTGTTAAAACACTGCAAACTTTTGTTACTGTGTAACTGCTTCAATCCTCACCTGCTGTTCATCATCATCTTAATCTCATGTCTGTTAAGAACTTACTGTCCAATTTGCCAAACTGCTGCAGTCTGTGCTACGGCCTGTTTAAAACCTGCACAAATTGACTTGCTGCTACTGTTCTTTGAAAAGGTTCCTCGAAGAAACAGCAGTCTGTGCCTACAGGCTTCACACTTCCAGAATCTCAAAATCAAACAGCAGTCTGTCCCACCTGGGCTGTTATTCCAGTCCTCAAAGAAACAGCAAGATGGAACTTAAAAACAGATTTTGAATTGCTGTAATTGAATTGCTATTACAGTCTTAATATAGGAAACAGCCTCACCAACAACGTCTAACTCAAACTCAAACAGATACTCAAGTTCAGAAAGTGTTACCTGAGCAATATATCAAATTAGATCAAGAATCTGAACAGGGGATGAACAATTTTAGACCAAAATATGAACCTGTGTTTAAACTCAGATCACAATCAAATGTATGAGATTATTTATACTTGTCAAATGCAAGAAGTTAAACAAACACACAATTAAAAACAACTATGAACAATGTCTGACAAGATTTGAGTGTAAACCGGACACTGTATAAGAATAGAACACTTCAATCTCAATCAATTCTTGACATGTGACAGCTTCTTGCTACACCGGACAATAAACAGACAGACTTGAACCCCAAATTCGGAAAACATGTCACTGGGTAAATGAAATCAAGCGGATTAGAAGTCCGCTCAAAAACTTTGATGACCAAATCTAAGTTCTATACCGCTCGAATACCGGACAAGAGTTGTCAGGTTTACATGAACACCGGACAGAAGATGTTCATATTATGTATAAACCGCTCAAGAATTAAACCCTAAACATGTGATTGGACTTACCTGTGGTGTGCGGTTTAGCTTAAACCGCTCAAGGTTTGTAAGAATCCGCTCAAGTACACCGATCAAGCTATGTGAGGTTTACCCTTAGCCGAGAGATCGATTGAAGCCTTGATGCCAACCGGAGAACAATCCGATCAAAGCTTCTTTGGTTTATCTTTACTCCGATCAATTGATGTGCGGTTTAGCTTTAATCCGCCTAACCCTTGCACAATTAAGAACTCTGTATCCGCTCAAACTGAGTCATGCGACCTAAATCATGTGGCCGGACTTGTATCAGATGAACTATAATGGGCCAGAAAGAATTTAAGCCCAAAAAAAATTAAATTTTGTAAACCGGTTGGACTTTGGACAGATTGAACGGATTATCAAAAAAAAATCAACAAAAATTCAAAAAAATAGATCAAAAACACTTAAAAACACAAAAACTAGAAAAATTTAACAACAAAATTGGATCAAAATCACTGGTTTACGAAAAAAATTCAAGAACACGAAAAAATTTTAAAACCTAAAAACCCGATCAAATCTTGATTAAAATTGATCAAATCGTAAAAGTTTGTGAATAACAAAGATTCACAATTCAATTTTGAACATTTTGATCCTGTTTTTAACGCAAAAACACAAGATTTTATGAGAAAATCGGATCAAAAACGAAGAAAAACCAAGAACACGAAGAACACGAGAAAAACAAAAAAATTCAGAAAATTAAAAAAATCACTTATCTTCTTGATTCTTTCTCTGATTTCTTGCATCCTGCTTTGATACCAATTGTGTGTCCACAATCACTGATCAATCTTCATATTAAGCTTCCTTCAATGGCAGACTCATAGATTTACATTCAAGAACACTATGAACACTTTATGAATATTGAGAGGAAAAGTCAATCCTCTCAATTCTGGTCAAACCTCTTATTACTAATCTGAATATTACAATTAAGCTTCTCTATATCTAATTACAAAGATTAAACCATATTTATATGGTCAACCTAACTAACAAAGTCAAAGTCAAACTAGTCTAAGAAAGTCAAACACGCTGACTTTACAATTATAGACTAAAATTAATCTTTCAAGACGAATACAATTAATACTGATTTTTCAGTCCTAACACCTTGGACGAACGTAAAAACATGGTCCATTGCAAAAAACAAGACTTTTAGCAACGACATTTGTTGTCGTTAAAAATCCATTTATCATTAGAAAGAGTATATAACAACAACATGTCGTCGCTATAATTTGTGGCGGAAACATGTCATCGCTACAATTTATTTATTGTAGTGACCCTCATCAAGTACGAATAAATGTTTTTCATTAGTATAAAATTAAGTACAAGAAATGCTAATAATTTACCGAGAAAATAAATCTTATTTATTTTTATTGGATATATAAGAGAGTACTTCAATTTACGTATTTCTTATTAGGTAATTTGAAACAAAGAGTATAAAAACTATGGTTGATAAATTTTTATAAAAAGTAAGAATTTTTTTAGTTCACAACAAGAAATATGTGTTATTTTGACACAAAAAGAGAAT
>NW_020206520.1:1701-3057 GCF_001531365.2 Cynara cardunculus var. scolymus | reverse complement strand
CCATCTGACCCTCTGCTTTATTCCATAAAAAATTACGAAAAAGCTGCTCTATTTCATGGATTGTGGTTGCCGGTACTAAGAATACCGACATCCAATATGTTACGCATTGAGTGAAGAACAGAGATAATTAGTTGACGATGCCCTCCATAGGAGAGGAATTTATTCTTCCAGTTTAAGAGTCGAGATTTAAGCTTTAACACAAGGGGATTAAAATCACGTACCTTCAGACGAACCGGAGAGAGAGGAACACCMAAGTAACKWATAGGGAAAACCCCTGGCCGAAAAGATAAAGTATCACGTATAAGAGTTTGGACCTCCATTGCTACATTCCCAAAAAACACCTAACTTTTTTCCAAACTTGGCGATAAACCCGATCGTTCTTCAAACAAGAGAAGGCCACGTTTGATGACTTCCACAGAACTAATGTCCCCCTTAGAGAAAATAAACAAATCATCAGCAAAGCATAGATGAGTCAACTTAATATCCGCACAACCTTGATGATAGGAAAAATTTGCCTCCTCCTCAATACACTTCGATAGAAGCATCGAGAGACCCTCCATAACAATAGTAAACAGATAAGGGGAGAGAGGATCTCCCTGACGAAGGCCCCGTTTACCATGAAAAAAACCCTCCGGCTGTCCAATAACACAAACAGAATAAGCGGGTGAAGTGATCAGGGTCTTTATCCAGTTAATCATGACTGGATGAAAGCCCATTCCCTTCAGCATCTCTAAAAGAAACTGCCAATCAACTGTGTCATAAGCCTTACGAATATCAATCTTAAAAGCACATTTTGGTTCCCCTTCAGAACGCTGATAACCAGCGACCAGTTCATGCGCCATTAAGATATTATTAGTTATTTGGCGCCCAGRAATGAAAGCAGATTGAGCCTTGCTAACAAGAACATCCAGGGATCCTTTCATCCGATCAGCAATAACCTTACTTTCAACAACACATTATAACACGCAATTGGCCGATAATCAGTAACACAAGAAGCATTAGGAACCTTTGGCACAAGACAAAGGAGAGTATGGTTCAGCTGATACTCCAAAGTTCCAGAATAGAAGAAATTGTGTATCCCAGTGAGAACATCCCKACCAACCACATTCCAAGCTGCTTTAAAGAATTTAGAAGAATACCCATCAGGKCYTGKDGCSTTATCATTCCCAATGGCAAACAAAGCATCCTTTATCTCCATATCCGAGATAGGACGGATTAAGTGTAGAGAATCCGATAACGATAAAGAATGATCAAACACACAATCCCCCATAGAGGGAGGAACCAAGACATTAGAGGTACCTAGAATACCTTGAAAATGGGAAAGGAATGCTGTGGACACCTCCTGATGATCATAAA
>NW_020206520.1:0-1331 GCF_001531365.2 Cynara cardunculus var. scolymus | reverse complement strand
GTCACAAAATTATCAAACTTAAAACCCCGCTGGCGAAGACGTCTACCAACTTTAAAAGAAAGAATACCCGGAGAGTGATCAGAAATCCCCCTCGGTTCAAAGTAGAYTGAAGCATCCCCAAATCTAGTGATAAAAGCAGAATTTCCCAAGATACGATCMAGTTTGCGCATAACACCATCACCCCCCGAAGGTTTCTGTATCCAAGTAAATTGGCATCCTTGATACGAAATGTCAAACAATTCCGCCTCTTCCAGACAGAGATGAAACTCTTCCATGTCAGAATTTCTCCTAGACGAACCCCCTAATCCATCATGGGGAAAAAACATTGAATTAAAATCACCCATCACGACCCATGCTTTCCTTTGATTAAACACATGGAATTCACCAAACGCCCGCCAAAGCTCACGCCTATCCACACCCGTTTTACACCCATAAACAAAGGTAATAAAAATAGGATCAAGTTGCCCAAAAATCCTAATCTCACAGTGGACATATTGTTGGTGCTGCTCAATCATAAGAACTGACAACACTGTCGGATCCCAAGCAATAATAATACGAGTTCCTTGATCACACAAGCTCCCATTYGAKATCCAACTCCAATTTCCAAACACTTTACCACACACATCCCCCATATGACTATGTATAACTTTGGACTCAATGATACAACATAAAGACATATGCTTTAAATAAATAAGATCACGTACCTCCTTTTGCTTTATTAGGGAATTTAGACCCCTAATATTCCACGCATCAATCTTTATCATTGAGAAGTTGAAGTGGGTCTTGCCCCTTTACTATAATCCAAAGAGTGCCCCTCAGTGTCTATTATTTCCATATCATCATCATCATTAGAGTCATCAGAAGGTAGTGGGGAGAATCTATTACTAGTAGACGTAGCAGAAACTGCACCACTTCTTGGTTTCATCACTTGAAGCACTCGTTTAACAAGTTCTGGACCCCGCTTTGATCGAAATGTCTCATTCGCTACATCATCTCTTCCTCTTGGCGTTCTCCCCGCATCCACCGTACAATATCGACTTTCATCATGTTCCCTATTTTCCCCAATTGAGAGATCAGAATCAACCACCTGAACTGCTTCCTTATCCTTTTGATTTACTCCCAATGTAGACGGTTCATCAGAAATTGGCTTTATAGTACCAACTCCCACCATTGTTTCGTGAAAATTAGAAGGATCTCCTGAAGAAGTGGCCTGAGCACCATTACTAGGCCCTGAACTCTGTTTCGGTTTCCATTGTTTACGCTTTTTCTCTATAAACCCATCATTATGCAGCGGCTTGACAATCTCCTTTTGTTTTAGAGTACCCCCTTTC
>NW_020206519.1:0-2987 GCF_001531365.2 Cynara cardunculus var. scolymus | reverse complement strand
ATCTTCACCGCACGCTTCTTGATCGGAGTAGAGGTAAACCGAAGGAAGCATCACCGGATTCATTGAACGGATTTCTAAACCGGATGTTTTGCACAAATCAGGTAAGTCTTCTTGACCGGAGTGTGAGCGGTTTAGGTTTTACCACTTGTCCGGTATTCATGAATACCGACTGATTCTTGCCCGGTTTAGAGTTCTGGTTCATTCAGCAGGTATGCCATCCCAAGCGGTTTAGGACTTATTCATCTAAGAATTTTAAGCGGACTTCTAAACCGCTCAATCAATTTTACCCAGATTCTTAATTGTTCAATGTTTCTTGATTCATTTTGATTAATCGTTCAATACCTTGACTGTTTTGACAAGAATCAGTTCAATTTTGACTGTTTCCATTGGGATTCTTAATCACTAATCAGGTTCAAGCTTGTCTATGTTTTCAAGATAAATGGTTTACTGTCAATTTTTTTTGCTATCAATCTTGTTCGATTTCACTTTGAGACCATATCATCTTGATCGTTTTATTTGATTTGAAGTTCATATGATTTGGGTTTTATATTAGTGTAAATTGTTGGGTATTGTAAGCTGTTTTGATTGAAATTGCAGGTTAGACAGATTTAGAAACCACCTTGCTTTGTGCAATTTTATTTGACTTAAGATCAAGCAGTAAATGGATTATGCTTCATGAATGAACTGTGTTAAACAGATTCTTATTTGAGCCGACTGTTGTTTTGTTCTGTTTAGGTAGCATAGTTGCTGTTATGCCAAGCAACAAATTGTCCAAGCAATAAGACAGCTTTCTTTTGGTTCTCTGAACAGGATGACTGTCTAGAAAAACATCAAGTTTTCCATGCTTATTCTCGTAATCAGATCAATACAGGGGCACAATCATTTTGTTGAGCCTACTCAGAAGAGTTAAGCTCTTTTATATTCAGGACCAGCAGCAGCAAACAGATTTTGCTGTGCTGTGTTTAAATAGCAACTTCAAAACAGAACAGCAGCAGCAAAGGTTCATTGAGAGAGTTGAAAATTAGTACCAAGAAAAAGGTTCATTGAAAACAGCAGCATTTGTAGGTTTTGCAACCGTTAGTTTGGGAGCTGTTGATGACAGTGTTTTGAGCTGTGCTGTGTTGAAGCAGCAGCAGCAAATAGAACAGCAGCAATACAGCTTGTTATTTGAAACAGAAGCACAAGAACAGCAACATTCTTACACTGTTGTTTAGACAACACAAGTTTAAATTGAGGACTAAAATAGCAGATTGAGGAGAAAGCTATCTGGACAGTCTAAAACAGCAACATGTTTAAAACAGATTTGTAGCTGCTGTTAACAGATAGCTGTTGGGTGTTCTTGAAGACTTGAATAGAGTTGTAACAGCAAATTTTTGATTGTTTTAAAACAGTCTTGAAGTTGCAGTTTTTAACTTCAAAGTTTATGCAGTGACTTCAAGTTAGGATCTGTTTTGAGCAGTTGCAGGTTGCTGTTTGTTTGTTAACCAAAGCTAGACAGAATTGAAGCATTGTGTTCTGTTTTTGGAATGTGGTTTTGGTTTAGTAGCACCAATGACAGCATCAATAACAGAATTGCAACAGCAGGTTTAAGCATTGAAACAGATTTACAACAGCTTCATTTTTTTTACAGCAACTGTTTAACAGTTTCTTTTTTAACCTGTTTTAAACTAAACTGAAACAGCAGCTAGTTTTGTTTTGTAACAGCAACCACATTGAAGCAGCTACACAGTGTGCAGCAGCAAGAAGCAGCGATGTCTGTGTGCAGTGTTTTAGCAGTGTGCAGGTTGTTTCAGTAAGCAAAGCAAAGGTTGTTTCAGTGTTTAAGCAGTGTTTAAGCAAAGCAGGTTGAAGAAACACCAGCAGGTAGCATCTAAATTGAGACAGTAAGTCTATACATTTTGGACTAAAACAGAAACAATAGAAGCAGCAGGCCTGGTTTTTGATCTAAGAACCAGGTTGTTTAGACAGTTAAGAAGAATAGCAGCAACAGTAACAACAGGTTCTTTGAGTTTGTGCAGTTTTTAAACATCATCTTCAACACAAAACTGCAGCAGCTTCACTAGTGTTCATTTTTAGATATGATCTTGACAGATTCATTTTGTTAACAGCAGCTTATTCAGTTCGCAGCAGTTCGGTAGTTTGTGACAGCAGCAGATCTGCATTACCAAGCTGGTGGGAAGCAACAGCAACAACAACTTATTTGATCATATTTGGATTGATTCATACATTTAAGTCAAATATAGGTTCATTGTGACAAACAGCAGCTTAATTGAGTTGATTATTATCTGTTTAGGCAGTCAAAGTGTCATTTGAACAGATTCTTCCAAAGCTGTTTTGACAGTATTCAAAGACTGTTAAGCTTGCACAGAGGTCAACTTTACAGCAACTTCACAGTATTGAAACATCAGTTGTTTTTAACTGTTTTAACAAAAGCAGCAAAGGTCTTAAAAGGTCTTAACAGGTTGGTGTGGAAATTGTTGGTGTAGCAGCAAAGAAAAACAGCAGCTAGTGTGCACACACAGGTAGTGCAGCAGGACTGACAGTAGCTCATAGAAATATTGAAGCAGATTTGAACAGCAGCAACAGATTTAGGATCAGTTAGCTACACAGCAACCCACGTGAATCGAGAAGAATTCAAGTTGTCTTTTGATTGTAATTCTAGTGCAGATAGATCATTTGTCTTTAATCGGATTTTTTTTGGACTGTTTTTAGTTTCTTAGTTTGTTTGTGTTTAGATTTTTTTTGAATCATTGTACATTTGTTTTTGCGTGAGTTTTTCCGTGTTTGTGTTTTTCTATTATTTTTGAGCTTAACTGTTCGTATTTTTTTTATCTGATTTCACTGCATAGATTCTTATCTGATCAATCTAATTTTGAAATGGCAGTTGTATCTGAAAACTTCAGAGAGATAATTTTTTCTCTAGAAAAGAGAGTTGAAGGTTATAAGGAGGAAGTGTTTCTAAATGTTTTAAAGAAACATTATAAAGA
>NW_020206518.1:0-3121 GCF_001531365.2 Cynara cardunculus var. scolymus | reverse complement strand
ATATATATATATATATATATATATTACAAGGAATCAAGAGAGGATAACTCTAAGATAGGAAATAATACTAACCACTGTAAATAGTGTGATTGACTCAATTACCACAATATTATTCCTATCACAATACATTCCTAATTATTGCCATAATATTTTACTTAAATACCTCAAGAATAGGGATTATGTATTAAAACCATTTTTATTTTTTACGTTTAATTATGAATGATTAGGTTTGATGCCTAATTGTTATTGTTAGGGTTTGAACTTTAATACCTAATTGTTACTTGTTTTGATGTAATGATTATAACATTCTAAAATAAGGGCGCTTGTAGTAAGTGTTATATTAAAGACTTAAGGTTCTAAATGATTAAATAAAGATACCTTATTTTGATATTTTGAATTGATATTCAAAATCATTGAATAAATAGGGAAACTTAAGGGGCTATTTGGATCATGGGAATTGAAAGGAATTGGAATGTCCAATCCTTTGACCAAATTCCAAATAGAGTGTTTGGTTCATGGAATAAGACTATGGAATCCTTTCAATTCCAGTCGATTCCTTCACGCACAGATTTTACAATTCCATGGCAATATGCTAAGATTTCAATTCCTTTCCTACAGATTCCTTCCCTAATCCAATTCCGTTAAGAATTCCATTCCAATTCCATGCAACCAAACGCAATCACAAGGCATGGTCAAATTCCATCAGATTCCATTCTATTCCATTCCATTCCCTCAAAGTCAAATTCATTTGATGAATTCTAATTCCATTGAATTCCATTCTACGAACCAAACCTCCCTTTACAGTTTATATTAGAGTGATTTGGAAATCATATACTGATTGGAAATTTAAAGATGATATAAAAAGTGAGAAAGGAAATGGAGGGATATATGGAAGATATGTATATCACCTTCATTTTTTATGCCAATCAATGAAGTGTGTATATATAAAAGCTATTCTCATCTAGGGAGGACGTGGAGGTTTTTCAAGCCACAAAGTGAAGAAAAAAAAACTCGTGAAGGACGAGATTGTAAATCGAGGGTGGGAGTTCGAGTTTCATTAGCATTCAAGCGTCGATAAAGGTAATGCATTACGTTTAAGCCTCGGTTAACATCTTATTAATATGTAAAACTACTTAACGATTTGGTCGGTGGGGTTGCTTGGTTGCAATGGTGGCCTAAAGGTTGCCGACTAATAGTCATTGCCTTGAGCGGTGGCGGTGAAACTGACGATAGTTTAAACCCGATGTCGTATCGTTTTTTGCCTCGATTGAACTGTAAAACAAATGTAAGAACCCCTATAATTCTTGGTTCAATATTACACTAGTGATTTGAGATTTATATAAGTATTTATTGAGTCAATTAGTTATGGATAATCTTTCGATTCAAAATGGAGATCGTATGTTACGGTTAAAAAAGATAGTATTCGTAGTCAAATTTGAAAACATGAAACAAAGAGTTGTACATTGGTTCAACACGACCATGTACCGGCCTAGAAAAAAAGAGTCAAATGGGCATGTATGACTCGGGTTTTAAAAATGGTACCGTCGTGCAGTTGTCAGCATAAATATAGAAGCGGCTACAATCTTAGAAAAGATAAAACAGAAACCACCATGGATGGTTGCTGTCGTCAAAGTTTTTATTTGTTCATATGCATGCGGCATGTATGTGATTTATGAAGGGTGGTTTTAATAAATTGTATAATTTAAATTCCAATAACTTAACAAATAGATTAAGGTGTTGAAAAAGGGGATTATGGCTATCAAGACGCTGTAAATCGAATTACAGAGTTATATAGTTATAAAGGGTAAACCAACGTTAATGAAATTTTATAATGGGAGTAAAGTGTCGTAATTAAAGTTAATAAGTACTGAAGCACTTTAATTAGGAGTGGGGAATGTTATAAAATGTTAAATTTATGTTCTAGGACTTCGTAAAGCTTAAAATTTGGGTTTAACGATATTCAACAGCGATTGATCAAATTGAATAAGGGGTGACACTATCGACCAAATTCACTAGGCTTGACCTTATTGAAAAACTTTATATTTATGGGTCGATTTTTGGAGAAAACATGGTCATTAATTGGATGGTATGGTTTAAAAAATGTAGGTTATCAGTCAGGGATGATTACTGGGCAACCTACAAAGTCAGGTGAGTCGTCATGAGACTTTAACTGGGATGCATGCTTACATACAAATCATTTGAGCATTATGTTATATTTATGTACATGTTTATGAGTCTAATACATGTATAAGAATTATTATTGTGGGTTGCATACTATTTGTTTACGTGTTTTTAAACATTAATTAATAACATGTTATAAACAGATTAATATTTTTATCGGGTATGCGAATGGGTCAAAGACAAGAGATAGTCGCATAACGTTTTGTGTAGGAAATAGAGCTTGTTATTCAAGTTATGATCTATAAAATACTTAGTATTTTAATTGAATTTATATGTAACTTAACGTAACCCGGTATGTGACGAGTTAGTTTTGAGATATTGATTACGATTAAATTATTGTAAGACTTCCGTTGTAATAAGGCTTTATTAGTCGTTAGGTTTTGAATTTTTAATATTTTATTATGTGACGGTAACACATCATATTAGAAATGAAGGTGTTATGATGATGATTAAATCTTGATATGTCTAATTATGAATTGTTTTTCTATTATGTTACTTAAATTCAGAGGTGAAACCATAAGGGTGGTGCCTGATTGGTTTGAGCTTGGCTCCAAAGATCAAAAGTACCATGAGGTCGCATGTTCAAATCCAATGAGGAATAAATATCTCCTTGTGGCCACGGAGGTTCAAATGCGGTGACTCCGGGCTATCTGCAAAGCAGGTGGTCGCCCTGGGATTAGTCAGCTCGCATAGCGGGTTGGATATCCAGGTTAATCAAAATAAAATAAAATTAAGAGGTGATATGTCTATGAATGGTTTCACCTTTGCAGACTTAATTTTTATATATGTCAGTTAAATTCCGACCACTCTCTAAAATCTATATATCATTAAAACGTTTTTCATGACAACAAACTGTAACATATATGACATACTTGAAAACTTTAAAACGTATAAAACTATGACACTCACACATCATATTTCAAAACACCATAAACATATA
>NW_020206517.1:0-3122 GCF_001531365.2 Cynara cardunculus var. scolymus | reverse complement strand
CGTAAGCACATAATAAATAATCACGTATTACTTACCTCAGGTAATAACCAAAACCCGGTTATCAGATTTATACCCATTGCATTAAATGCAAGTTAGGGGGTACAAAAGCACATGGCCGGCTTCAAGAGGTGAGCTTGTCCTTTGTTGCAGATATATAGGCTTTTGGGCGTATATGAATAGTCTTCTTTCATATAGTAGGTAAGCACGCTTGGAGACAATAGAGTGACTCCGTATTGTACTTTACTTTAGAGAGGTATGGTTTTATCCTTTGTGTGCAAAAAGACAAGAAAAAAAACTAATCTTGTTCAACAAGATTCATTTGATTGCTGAACATGTATTTTGTGATTGAAATATGTGTTATATGCAATGTGGAAGGTGGGTTGTTACATAGAGACTAGTCTGTTCGCGATCTGAAGCGGCATTCAGTTATTACAAACTAGTCAGCATATGTGTGAAGACGGCACAAGCCTCAACGAATGCTGAAGAGACCTCCAACGTCATCCCAGCATTCATCGATCAAATGAAGCTTACGATGCACATTTGTTATGTCTTGTCCTTCCACACACTAAGGACAAACCCATACCTTTTCTTGAGTAGAGTACAGTACGGAGCCAATTAGTTGACTCTAGTACTTACTAATTCTATGAAAATATGTCTTCTCATAAATAGACAAAAGAACTATTCACTGTAGCAAATGACAAACTTTCCTCTAAAAGCTTGACACGTTTTGTGTACCTTCTGAATTGCATTTAATGCAATGGATATAAGTAGCTAAGTGCTCTCCACTCAGAAAAACAAACTTATCTAAACAATCTAGAGGTACATACAAATACACTTAGCAAATAGAAAAGATTTGTTGTAAGAAATTAAGACATGGAAATGTGTTCTTCACTTGCTTGAAGTGGTTCTTTCTCTTTATAGAGAGAGTAAAGAGAGAGGTTTCTTCTTGCATATGCTTCTTATAATAAGAAAGACAAATTCTAATTGTTTGTTTTTCTGAGTGGAGAGCACTTAGCTACTTATATCCATTGCATTAAATGCAATTCAGAAGGTACACAAAATATGTCAAGCTTTTAGAGGAAAGTTTGTTATTTGCTACAGTGAATAGTTCTTTTGTCTATTTATGAGAAGACATATTTTCATAGAATTAGTAAGTACTAGAGTCAACTAATTGGCTCCGTACTGTACTCTACTCAAGAAAAGGTATGGGTTTGTCCTTAGTGTGTGGAAGGACAAGACAGAACAAATGTGCATCGTAAGCTTCATTTGATCGCTGAATGCTGGGATGACGTTGGAGGTCTCTTCAGCATTCGTTGAGGCTTGTGTCGTCTTCACACATATGCTGACTAGTTTGTAATAACTGAATGTCGCTTCAGATCGCGAACGGACTAGTCTCTATGTAACAACCCACCTTCCACATTGCATATAACACATATTTCAATCACAAAATACATGTTCAAGCCCACAAAGGTCCAAAGTACAAGAAGCCAATCAAAATACATGTTCAATCCCACAAAATACATATAACACATGTTCAAGATTCATTTGTTCAACAAGATTCATTTGATTACCTTATCTTTTCCACCAACAAGCTGTGCAATTTGTATTGTTTCTCCTTTATCATTATATAATTTTAAAAGTGAAAGTTTATGTGTTTCTATTCACCCCCATTCTACAAACTGTTACCTATAAACTCTTGTAGATCCTGCTGGGACCAACATGTTTATTAGTTTAACTTAATCGAACAAACGAACGAACACAAACAATAAAAGAAAAAGAAAATTAGTGCTCGTGTTCGTTCATTTAAAAAGTTATCGAACTTAAACGAACTTAAACAAACATATAGAACATTGACGATTATAAATGAATGAACGTTCACAAACATAAATGAATGACTCGGATATTTGTTCTTGTTCATTTTTTTAACTAAATGAATGAAAAAACTTGTTCATTTTTGTTCGTTTATTAAATAAACGAACTTATATGAACTTCCCGCCGAACTGTTCGTGAACGATTCGTTGAACGTTCGGTTCATTTATAACCCTAGTTCCGTAGGATAATTTGGAAGGAAGCGAATGATATTCAAGAAAAGGAAACATATGAGCCGACTATTGAGGGGGATGGACCTCTAGGTAACATTGAAGAAGGAAAACACTTGGTTGAGGGTGAGAAATCTCGAAATATTGAATGGGCCATTGAGATGAATGTTCAAAATTTTGAGGAATGAATTCATCTGAAAGAATATGATGCTGCCAATGATACTGTCGAATTTAATGTTGACAAAGTTATTGAAGAAACAATTTCAACAACTCAATCCAATGGTATTTATTCGTCTAAACCTTCTTGGTACTATCTTTCGAACCTATTCCAGTAACATCTCAACCTGTCTTGTCACTGAAGAAATTGGATAAGGGAAAGAAGATTATGACGACCCAATAAGTAGAAGAGTCAAGAAAAAATATTAAAGTACAAAAGATCATCCAAAAAGGTACTACTTCAGATACTCTTTGTATGCCTCCTCCCCATCGATTAAATCTGGAACATATAAATCTTTCCAATAAAGATATCTCTATAGCCAAAGCTCCTTAGTTAGAAAGAGATAAGAAGCTTGAAGAATTCAACATTACGCCATTGAGGACAAGGCTAAAGGATCAGCTGATCAAAGTTATAATGGTTCGAGATGATTGGAGTAGTAAGGATGAAGACATTCACTTGCTATTTATTTATGGCTACATTGAATAGCTAAAAATTAATGATCCTATATGAGACAGCAAGAGTGCTTTCAAGCTAATGGTAATGTAAAGGATACAAAACACTCATTGAAGAGGTAAACAACATCAAAAGAAATTCATATTTCTTACTCCTCAAATCTTTGAAAGGTCATTCCAACCTTTATCCGATCAACTTCTTCAACACCTTCAAACTACCAAATGTTGCCTTTGTTCCTCTCAAGATTCAAACTGACGAAAAGATAATCCAGTCTCTTGTTTTATCTGGTAATCTTCTTATGACTACTAACCTTGATCTCTCTGCTCCCTGAAGATTTGGTGCCACATAGAACAATATTGTTCATTCTGATTGCAAGGATGTACTTCTATGATCTCTTCGCTGATCTTAGATTT
>NW_020206516.1:0-3122 GCF_001531365.2 Cynara cardunculus var. scolymus | reverse complement strand
AAATCTAAGATCAGCGAAGAGATCATAGAAGTACATCCTTGCAATCAGAATGAACAATATTGTTCTATGTGGCACCAAATCTTCAGGGAGCAGAGAGATCAAGGTTAGTAGTCATAAGAAGATTACCAGATAAAACAAGAGACTGGATTATCTTTTCGTCAGTTTGAATCTTGAGAGGAACAAAGGCAACATTTGGTAGTTTGAAGGTGTTGAAGAAGTTGATCGGATAAAGGTTGGAATGACCTTTCAAAGATTTGAGGAGTAAGAAATATGAATTTCTTTTGATGTTGTTTACCTCTTCAATGAGTGTTTTGTATCCTTTACATTACCATTAGCTTGAAAGCACTCTTGCTGTCTCATATAGGATCATTAATTTTTAGCTATTCAATGTAGCCATAAATAAATAGCAAGTGAATGTCTTCATCCTTACTACTCCAATCATCTCGAACCATTATAACTTTGATCAGCTGATCCTTTAGCCTTGTCCTCAATGGCGTAATGTTGAATTCTTCAAGCTTCTTATCTCTTTCTAACTAAGGAGCTTTGGCTATAGAGATATCTTTATTGGAAAGATTTATATGTTCCAGATTTAATCGATGGGGAGGAGGCATACAAAGAGTATCTGAAGTAGTACCTTTTTGGATGATCTTTTGTACTTTAATATTTTTTCTTGACTCTTCTACTTATTGGGTCGTCATAATCTTCTTTCCCTTATCCAATTTCTTCAGTGACAAGACAGGTTGAGATGTTACTGGAATAGGTTCGAAAGATAGTACCAAGAAGGTTTAGACGAATAAATACCATTGGATTGAGTTGTTGAAATTGTTTCTTCAATAACTTTGTCAACATTAAATTCGACAGTATCATTGGCAGCATCATATTCTTTCAGATGAATTCATTCCTCAAAATTTTGAACATTCATCTCAATGGCCCATTCAATATTTCGAGATTTCTCACCCTCAACCAAGTGTTTTCCTTCTTCAATGTTACCTAGAGGTCCATCCCCCTCAATAGTCGGCTCATATGTTTCCTTTTCTTGAATATCATTCGCTTCCTTCCAAATTATCCTACGGAACTAGGGTTATAAATGAACCGAACGTTCAACGAATCGTTCACGAACAGTTCGGCGGGAAGTTCATATAAGTTCGTTTATTTAATAAACGAACAAAAATGAACAAGTTTTTTCATTCATTTAGTTAAAAAAATGAACAAGAACAAATATCCGAGTCATTCATTTATGTTTGTGAACGTTCATTCATTTATAATCGTCAATGTTCTATATGTTTGTTTAAGTTCGTTTAAGTTCGATAACTTTTTAAATGAACGAACACGAGCACTAATTTTCTTTTTCTTTTATTGTTTGTGTTCGTTCGTTTGTTCGATTAAGTTAAACTAATAAACATGTTGGTCCCAGCAGGATCTACAAGAGTTTATAGGTAACAGTTTGTAGAATGGGGGTGAATAGAAACACATAAACTTTCACTTTTAAAATTATATAATGATAAAGGAGAAACAATACAAATTGCACAGCTTGTTGGTGGAAAAGATAAGGTAATCAAATGAATCTTGTTGAACAAATGAATCTTGAACATGTGTTATATGTATTTTGTGGGATTGAACATGTATTTTGATTGGCTTCTTGTACTTTGGACCTTTGTGGGCTTGAACATGTATTTTGTGATTGAAATATGTGTTATATGCAATGTGGAAGGTGGGTTGTTACATAGAGACTAGTCCGTTCGCGATCTGAAGCGACATTCAGTTATTACAAACTAGTCAGCATATGTGTGAAGACGACACAAGCCTCAACGAATGCTGAAGAGACCTCCAACGTCATCCCAGCATTCAGCGATCAAATGAAGCTTACGATGCACATTTGTTCTGTCTTGTCCTTCCACACACTAAGGACAAACCCATACCTTTTCTTGAGTAGAGTACAGTACGGAGCCAATTAGTTGACTCTAGTACTTACTAATTCTATGAAAATATGTCTTCTCATAAATAGACAAAAGAACTATTCACTGTAGCAAATAACAAACTTTCCTCTAAAAGCTTGACATATTTTGTGTACCTTCTGAATTGCATTTAATGCAATGGATATAAGTAGCTAAGTGCTCTCCACTCAGAAAAACAAACAATTAGAATTTGTCTTTCTTATTATAAGAAGCATATGCAAGAAGAAACCTCTCTCTTTACTCTCTCTATAAAGAGAAAGAACCACTTCAAGCAAGTGAAGAACACATTTCCATGTCTTAATTTCTTACAACAAATCTTTTCTATTTGCTAAGTGTATTTGTATGTACCTCTAGATTGTTTAGATAAGTTTGTTTTTCTGAGTGGAGAGCACTTAGCTACTTATATCCATTGCATTAAATGCAATTCAGAAGGTACACAAAACGTGTCAAGCTTTTAGAGGAAAGTTTGTCATTTGCTACAGTGAATAGTTCTTTTGTCTATTTATGAGAAGACATATTTTCATAGAATTAGTAAGTACTAGAGTCAACTAATTGGCTCCGTACTGTACTCTACTCAAGAAAAGGTATGGGTTTGTCCTTAGTGTGTGGAAGGACAAGACATAACAAATGTGCATCGTAAGCTTCATTTGATCGATGAATGCTGGGATGACGTTGGAGGTCTCTTCAGCATTCGTTGAGGCTTGTGCCGTCTTCACACATATGCTGACTAGTTTGTAATAACTGAATGCCGCTTCAGATCGCGAACAGACTAGTCTCTATGTAACAACCCACCTTCCACATTGCATATAACACATATTTCAATCACAAAATACATGTTCAGCAATCAAATGAATCTTGTTGAACAAGATTAGTTTTTTTTCTTGTCTTTTTGCACACAAAGGATAAAACCATACCTCTCTAAAGTAAAGTACAATACGGAGTCACTCTATTGTCTCCAAGCGTGCTTACCTACTATATGAAAGAAGACTATTCATATACGCCCAAAAGCCTATATATCTGCAACAAAGGACAAGCTCACCTCTTGAAGCCGGCCATGTGCTTTTGTACCCCCTAACTTGCATTTAATGCAATGGGTATAAATCTGATAACCGGGTTTTGGTTATTACCTGAGGTAAGTAATACGTGATTATTTATTATGTGCTTACG
>NW_020206515.1:0-3122 GCF_001531365.2 Cynara cardunculus var. scolymus | reverse complement strand
AGGGAATGAGTCTTATATTATATAAAACCAGACAGTTTATGAAACTGCACGCTGTTAAAGGAAAGTCACGATGAAGAAAGGAAATGGTTTTCTAGCAGGCAGAATGCTCTTGAAACCAATTCACTTGAGTGAGACAAAGGAGAGCGGAATTTCGTGTGCAGGGATGAAATCCGTAACTTGAATGAAAGGATGGGAAGCGCCAAAAAGAAAGCCTTTTTCGATATTTCTAATAGGTCGTAGTACATGTCCTTAGAATACAGCTTTCACAAGCTTTTGTTTAAAGAGAAATGGCTTTGTAGCACCTCTCCCGTAGGTCGAGTGCCTTCCTAAATAGGGGGTAGCCTAATCCTCTTTGCTGATTGTGATGAACCTAACGATTATGTCTAGATGCATGAGCTCAACCCTGTTTCCTACAGAAGATATGTTAACGGAAGATAGGCGCCTTCACTATAGAGGGTTAGGGAGTCTTGAACAGTCAACAACAAGCGAGCGAAGGTGAGCGATCAGTCAACAACAAGGGAGCGAAGGAGTTCTCGCTATCAAATTCTGGAAAACTCCAAACAGATCTACTCCTTACTCAAATTCGAAAGTTATACCGACGAGTATTAGCTCTTAAGACAGCTCTGCTTACTAGGATACCACGTGATACACAATATGAGATTAGACAGAACAAAAGGACTCTACTTTCAACTTTGTTCCTATAATCTATGGCCTAACAGAACGCAGTAAAAAGGGAATATTCAATCTCATTAATAATTGTTAATACAGATAACGAATTGTAAGTATGATGGATGAAAACAACAATAAATTGTAAAAGCACTAAAACCAACAATGAATTGCAAACCATAATAATGAAAATTATAATTTCAAAAGTACAAAGACGTAAGGGGTTGTTTGGCCGTTGCTGAATGATTTGGTGCAAAATGATCAAGTGGTCAGAATGATTAAGAGGCTCTCATGATATAGTGTAAAATGAAATATAATTGTTTACAATGAAATTAGGGCGTTGAATGGTTAAGGGAGACCCATGGTACAAAATCATTCAGAGAGTTTTAGAATCATTGAGAGGCAGACTTTGTTTTTGCCAAACAAGATTCGTCTCTTAACGATTCAGATGTTGCCTCTTAATAGAACTATGAAAAGGTAAACAAACAACCCCTAAGTAAATATCAATTTTCAACAAACCACAAGGACGGAAAAATGTACTTTACTGTGTTTGTAGGATAATAATATTACTCAGTAATAAATTTTTTACGTAACGTTATAATAGCATGCTAAACTATTTACAAAAGTTTCGCTTAAATCCCAATCGATATTGTGAACTTCATGGGGTTTAACATGTGGTTATATAACGTCATGATCGGTCTTTTTGACATAACGACCTACATTTTGTAGATATACGAATAATAATAATACAACAAGAACATGTATAAAGTAACTGTCCTTTGAAGTAGTTTCTGCTTTTATATAAATGCATAATTAGTACCTGTAAAATAATAATGAAATGCGTTGAAGCAATAAATAAAGCTGATGATGACTCGAATCCCGAGTGTGGATGACCAAAAACTTTAAATGTGTTCATTGGATTTGAACCTGAGACATCCTAGTACTTTTGACCTTTGGAGTCAAGTTCAAACCAATCAGACATCACCCTTGTGGTTAGATGATGTTTGGATTTTGGGAACAATGTTTTTGTTACTTTGAAGCAATGCAGATTTCGTTTTCATCAATATCGATAAGAAATACAGTGAATTTTCATTTAAAAAAATACATCTGACAAGTTACGATTACAAATGTTATAGTGTCGGTGAATATAATTCGTCCTCATCCCATCTTCTTTTTTAAAAATACTGATATTTCTTGTTTTTCAATATCTGAGTTCATTCTCGAGTGATTCTTTGTAATGTAAGGTGCAAGTTACTAAGAAATCCTTCAAACAGACACGTAACTCCAATTATTACCATAAAAGTTATGTCTTCTGATGAGACAATCCTCCCACCACAAGAAAGAACATATTTCGAAACTATGATATTAACTTGAACGGTTGTTAAATCTCGGACATGGCGGCCGAACCTAAGCATTGAGATCATTTTCCACCGTAACAAAGTATCAGAATTTAAAGATTAATTACGATCCATGTACAATCACTACAACAAATTAAATCGGGTTTATAGGACACTCCCAAATCATAAGCGTCCTAATAGACCTCTTTATAGGACTTAGTTTATAAGACCAAAAAAAAATAAAGTGTCCTATCTAATGGTGTTGTATTAAGTTTATATGACCTTTTTTTTGATGTCGTAATAAGTTTTTTTTATGACACTTTTAATATAAAGCGTCTCATTATCAACTTTATATGACACTATTTGAAAAAATGTCCTATAAAAACAAGTGTCCTATAAAAAATTGAGTTTATAGGACAATTTCTCAAAAGTGTCATACAAAGTTGCTAATGCGACACTTTGTATTAGAAATGTCCTTAAAAACTTGTTAAGACGCTCAAAAGTGTCGTATAAACTTATTACAACACCTTTAAATAGGACGTTTTATACTTTGATCCTATAAATTAAGTCATATAAAGCGGTCTATTGGGACACTTAGAGATTGGGGGAGTTCTATAAACCCAATTTTGTTGTAGTGAATACATTATAAAAGTTTGAATGTGTAAATGTCTCATTCCTCTAAGCGTTTGAAGTTGCTATTAAATTTCTTTTTCATAATTAGGCAATTACAATATAAACATATGCAGTTATTTGATTTTAAAATTTAACGAGTCTATACCACTAGAATTTATCTGTTTAGATTCATATATTACATATAAATTACTAAATTCATCGTTAAAATAATGTTGATTTAATGATACTATAACGATCTTGGGTGTATTTATACCAAATGAAACGTCAACAATTCCTTCCTTTAGCGGGTTTTTGATTCAAACAAAGAAATGAAAGTATGATTGGGAATGATAGGTAATGAAAACGGGAATGAATTTCTCATATTTTAACCTGGAATGAAAATTTGGGCTTCTAGGGAATGAGTCTTATATTATATAAAACCAGACAGTTTATGAAACTGCACGCTGTTAAAGGAAAGTCACGATGAAGAAAGGAAATGGTTTTCTA
>NW_020206514.1:0-3128 GCF_001531365.2 Cynara cardunculus var. scolymus | reverse complement strand
TAAAGTTGTATTCAAGTTTCTCCTTAGTTTTCTTACCTTGTAATAGTGTAGCTTTTCTATTTTCCTTAGTATAAATAGTATTTTCATTGTAATTGTCATTACTAAGTAATTAACAGATTGTAATAAAGATTTGAGCTGTAATTTTCTTTCTCTCAATCAAATCAATCTTTGATGATATTCTCTCTACTATTCAATTCATCTTGATTCTTGAAGATCTTATCATGTTTGTATGAATCTTGGACTTCACAAGTTTTATCCTATTTTTATTGAGTTCCAAGTTCATGGATCATAGATTATCATTATTTTGAAGACATTTTCATGTCTTTGATGTATAATCTCCCCTTTTGAATTCTCCAGAAAATTTAATTACAAAGCCGAGAAGTAGGTGTAGAAAATGAGAATCTTTGTTATTATATAAAGGTAAGATAACTAGTCTATTACCTTTTGCTTGAAATCTTGAATATTCTTCAAGATTGACAGATTTTTAATGATGCTTGAAGATGAACTCGGCGGGAGGGGTTTGATTAAGAGAGAGAGAGAGATTAGGGAGAGGAAAGGATTTTGCAAAATGAGAATGAAAAATGAGAGTTTTCAAAGAATGTGGGATATTTATATGTGGGTGTAAAGAAAGGAAATGGGCTGGCCTCTTAAGGCCCAATCCATAAAGAAAATTATTTTTCATATAAACAAAATAGCCCATTTAAATTTATAACAAAATACAATTTGTCAAATATTGAAAAAAATATCATTATTAAATCAAAGTTCTACCTTTTTGGGAAAATTATTTGGACATTCAAATGAGACTTTTATATTTTAATTTGGACTTATAATATCAACTTTATTATATTTGGAGCATTTTTAATATATTTGGCATTACATAAGTCAACTTTATCAGTTACCCGCCGAAACAAGGTTTTCTGAACTATATTTTGGGACCTAAGCCAGATGAATTATAATCAACATGACTAGATCCTAATAAAATATAATTCTTAATAAAGAAACCCTATGAAGGAAAGAAAGTTGGATAACATTGATTTTCTTGGGTTCAACTAAAGAAAGAAAGTTGACAAAGTGATAGAGATTACCTAAACCACGACGTATCTGAATACCAGCACTTGGATCACCAAGATTTTGATGAATTGGATGGTCTTTCGTCCATCACTGAGCTGGTAGAGGATTGTCATCTGAGCATTGATGTTCAAGTAGAGAATATGAGGCTTCAACTACAAATGTTTTAGCAATAGGTTGAATTGCTAAAGGAGCCTCAGAGAGATATTCAACGACTGAGTAAGGTTCTGATGCTGAAGGCATTTCATTCACTGATTGGTCAGTGTTTGAAGTAGAGGGAGGAATGCAACTAATGGGCACTGCAAGGATCTCTAAAAAGGATTATCCTTGGTTATTAGTTGCAACTGGAATGATAAGCGGATCATCATCAACTTCTAGAGTATCAGCATTGGGTTGATTGTTGAAGGACATTTCAGGTTGTCCAAAATGAGAGAACATCCAGCTTTCTAATTCTTCATCATCATTAATGATGGGTTTAGAGTTAGCTGATTGAGATTTATCAAAGTTGACATGGATAGTTTCTTCTATAGTTTGTCGACCTTTGGTGAATACTCTGAAGTCTTTAGATACTGAAGAATATCCAAGAAAGATTCCTTCATCAGCTTTGGATCGAACTTTCCAGGTTGGTCACAATTGTTGAGAATGAAACAAGTGCAACCAAATATGTGAAGAAAACTGAGAGAAGGCTTTCTACATTGGAAGAGTTCGTATGCAATCTTCTTGAATCTCTTCTTGATCAGTGACTGGTTTTGAGTAAAACAAGTACTGTTGACAGCTTCGGCCCAAAATTAACTAGAGAGATGAGATTTGCTGAGCATGGATCGAGTAGCCTTGATGATTGTTCAATTTGTTCTTTCAGCGACTCCATTTTGTTGTGGAGTTCTAATAGAAGAGAAGTTGTGAGAGATTCCCATGTCCTTAAATAAGATATCCATAGTACTGTTTTTGAATTCAATTCCATGGTCACTTCTGATAGATCATACCTTAATGTTGTTAAGTACTTCTATGCTATTGATGAACAAAATAATCTTCAGGTGCTTCACTATTAGATTTGAGAAAGAAGACCCAAGTGTACCTGGAATACTCATCAACAATGAGAGGTGTATATTTCTTCCTAGCTATTAATTGCACGTTGATTGGTCCAAAAAGATCCATATGCAATAACTAAAATGGATAGATCGTTGAAGAGATTTGCTTAGACTTGAAGTTAGCTCTTGTCTATTTTCCTTTCTCACACGTTGAGCAAAGAAATACCTTTGCAAAGGTGTGTTGAGAAAGACTGGTGACTAGATTTAGAGTGTGCATATGTCTTCACTGAGGCTGAAGAAGAGGCTTTAGTGGGATTCAGAGCAACACCCACTGACACTGAAAGCATAGAGTCAGTAGGTTTCTTCACTGAACCTGACGAAGAGGCTTCAGTGGTTTTCTTCACCTTAGTCATTTTCACAACTTTAGTGGAAAGATTTCATCTGGTTGATTTCTTAGCCTCGGTTACTTTCTTTACCTTAGCTGGAGGACCAGCCTTGGTAGCAGAGGGACATTTACTGGAAATATATGTAGTTTCACCGCAGTGCCTACACTTTCTATAGATGAAATCGACTTTAAGGCTAGGAAGTACCAAAGGAACAAAAGAGGGACAAGATCTCAGGATTCTCTTCTCATTTGTTCTAGGAGGAACAACTGAGGATTTTGAGTCCTTTGGTTAAACATTCACCTCAAGCTTTAACTTAGATTTCTTAGTGGATTCGGATATCTTGATCGAAGAAGAAGAAGAAGAAGAAAAAGAAGAAGAAGAAGAAGAAGGTGCATAAGCTGAGGGAATAGATCTTGATCTATATGACTTGTTGGCCTTCTTGGGAAGAGGTGCTATGACGATGGATTTACCTTCGTCTTTGCAACTTAAACTCGAAGGAGTTCCTTCAAGATGATTCTTAGTGAAAGAAGACTGAGAGGAAGAAGTGTCAGGAATTGAGGAGACGAAGGTGCCAAACTTTAGCATGGACCTGTCAGTGACACATTCTTCCTGATCATAGGAGAAGCCTAGACCAGTCTTAATCTTG
>NW_020206513.1:0-3134 GCF_001531365.2 Cynara cardunculus var. scolymus | reverse complement strand
CTTATCTTTCCGCAAACAATCTTGTAAAATCTGTATTGATCTTCTTTATCAATATATATTTTAAATTTGAAAATTGTGTTTGTATTCATCCCCCCCCCCTTCTACAAACTGTTTAGTATTCTTGTAGACCCTTTTGGGACCAACAGTTATACATCTCAGTGTCATTGGAAATCAATTTGGATTTGAGTTGTGCAACTGTTAAGGTCGAGCAGGGGATGCGTAGGGGGACAGTGAGTCCCATGGGTTGTCCTGCGATCTAGGTCATGTGCCAGATCATGTAACCCACTGTGTCTCATTTTTTTTAATTTTTGATTGAGAGGTAGTTTGGGGCTGCATTAGCGGTTGTCATCTAGTGGAGTTACTAGTAGTCCGTTAGAGAGTATAATTGAAGTAATAACCCCTCTTTTGGTAACCCAAATTCAGGTGCTTGGTTCGTAAACTCTTAGCCTAAAGGTGTGTGACTAGGCTTGGGTTTCGAGTGAGTTTCCTTTTACTGGTTTTGTGTGGTAGACAGTTAATTGTTTGTCATGTTGATACCGTCTATTATTTTGAATCCTTATTGTGGCTTCATATTCAATAATTGTCTATTTTAAGGTGGCTGTTCTCCATGCATCTATTTGTGTCTCTGTGTGTGTAAAGTGGAGTTTGTTGAACAGGAGGTGTGTACCCGAATAGAGCATTTGAATTTGATTCAAGTAGCTCATAATAAGGGCAGGCGTGAGCCTAAATGATTGGTCACACGTGTGTGTGACCATAAGTGTGTTCGGTCGTTCCAACAGGTGTTGGTGTTCTATAATTCGTGTATTTTTGTGGTTTCCATAATTTTTTATACTATTGTTTCAGTGTAAACTCTTGTGTTAGAGGGAATTCACTAAACCTTTTGTCTAATCATTGCTTTTGTCTAATTCCCAACAGATATACTTTAAGTTTTCACTGCAACTCGTGAGATGAGTTTGGGTAGTAGACTTCATTATGTATATGTATTTGAACTTGCCGGTTTGGCAAAGTTAGAACATCCACAATGAAGGTTCTTGTTGAGGTTCCTTATGGGGTTTTTACAAGAAACTTCACTGTGGAACAGAGGTTCCTATCGAGTCATAGCTTTTAGTAGAACACATGTGCTTGAATAAAAACCCTAGTTCTTGTATACATTCCTTTTCTGTTATTATTTTATTCATTATTTTTTTTAACCATTTATTTTCTTTTAATAAATCTATAAAATATAAAAGTTAAAATTGATACAAAAAATTATAAAATAATTTTTTTAATTTTGTTCTATTTTTTCATTTCTTGTACATTTTTATACATGTTTTTTTATTAATAAGTTTAATTTCTAATTATCTCATCCTATTATTATTTTTAGATTATTTCACACTCACTCACACACTCTCTCTCTCTCTCTCTCTCTCACACACACACACACACATATATATATATATATATATATATATATATATTATCAAACGAGAATGCAAACTATTTAAGAGAATACGAAAAATGGTTAAATCACATGATGTTATATTAACGGCCAAAAAAGGTGTGAAGGCAACTTTGGCCGCGTCTTCAGGTCACGGGACAAAGCCGCATGAATCATATGTGATTTTGTATGTGATGTTAATGTAATATCACATGTGATTTGATTATTTGTTCATTATTTTAAATAAATATTATTTTCGTTTGAATCTGACTCTCTAATTAATTAATGTATAAATTGTTGGAGATGAGTGTGACATGTTGATCAATTGGATTGATAAATAGGCAGATAATTCAACATAAATATTTCAAGTAACTACCAATGAATTCCAAAAATATCTTCAACTAAATTCTGAAATGCACTCAAATGAAGTTCATCATCAACTCCGCTCCGACTTGGTTGAACACATTTGGTCAAATCAAGATTACAACTGATGTATATTATATAATATATATATATTATATTATTTATTATTTAATGTTACTTTTTATAAAAATTAATACATTTCTAGATTTTCACTTTCTTTAATTGCAGTATAAAATTATATTTATGTTTTATTTTAATTAACAAATCGAAAATAATATAGAGAAGTGAAAATTGAGAAGTTATATATTTGAATTATATTATAATATATATATATTAAATTATATAATAATATATAAATAATTTTATAAATTAAAAATGGAAAGCGAGGTTTTTGTAAGAATCTCCATTGTAGAGTTATATTGAGGTGACAATAATGTAGAAGAAAAAAATAATGCAAGCGAAAATTTTAGAAGTTCCACCATGTGAATGCTCTTATGGCATTGCTTATGGTTGTCACGGTCGAAGAGAGAGAGTGATAAATCAGTATGGCAACCGAATGATATTTTTATGAAAAAGATTTGTAAAATAAATCCATTAAATATGATATTTTATGAGATATTTAAGGAAGATGGTTATCTGTAGAATATGAATATGTTAAAAAAGACAAAAATACCTTTATATATGCGGTTTAAAAAAAATAGAGTATATATATATATATATATATATATATATATATTATTTATGGAAACTTAAATTACAAATATATGTTTATCATTGGCTGAGGTTTTATTTTATGGTTGATTTGCAAGTTTTTTAAAGATTCGTCAAGATAATGACCTTATGTTAATCTATTAATTGAATTTGATTGGCTTAGAGAGCTTCAAGGAAGATATGTGTCTATATATATATATATATTAGAAGGGTAATCGTACAATGCAGCGAGATATATCTCGATTTTAATGTTTTGCGTTTCTTTTTTTTTTCTCAGTCGATGTTATAGTACAATTTTCTATGATTTTGAGAAAGCGATAATGTTTTTATTTTTAAATATGAAGACATCATAAAGAATTGAAAAAAAAAAATTGTTATTAGTACCAAATTAATTATTTAAAATTTCTTTTTTTAATGTATTTTTAATTCATTTTTTATTTTTTGTTTAATATATTTTTTATAAAGATAATAAATAAGTATTTTATTATAATTCAATGATTATTCAAATTATATTTTACATTTTTTATATTTAAAATGAGATTATATTTTGTTGGTCCCAAAAGGGTCTACAAGAATACTAAACAGTTTGTAGAAGGGGGGGGGGATGAATACAAACACAATTTTCAAATTTAAAATATATATT
>NW_020206512.1:0-3137 GCF_001531365.2 Cynara cardunculus var. scolymus | reverse complement strand
GTCCAAGTTAACGGGCAACATGCCCCAAAATATAAGTTCAAAGTTGCTAACCAAAATTCTATCCAAGGGAACCCCTCTTAATGCCTAACCCATAGAATCATCCATCCAAGAATGACCATCATCATCATCATCAACAAAAACACATACGAATACAATCGCCGAACGGATACCATAGTGTAAACAAGAAGTTCTATGATCTTGTTCATAGTCTCATGGTGAGTGGTCATCATATTCGTGAGACCTTCAATAAGATGGTCGTGCGACTCGAGCTTCATCCGATGAATTAGAATGTCATGCGTCATACCCGAGAATATATAGCTCTCGGTGGGAGTCATGCCGGTCGGTCGRGTGACCGGAGTTCGATCCTCTGGTGGCGGTGGTGTCACACTCCGGTCCCTAGTTCGGGAGGGCCCAGCCTCATCCCTATGTGGGATGCTAAAGGTCCTCCDAATTGGGATTGGTACGCTCTTCCGAGCGGTGACCCGAACCCTCGTCCTGTACACCGACCATGGAGGTGGCTCGGGGATGGGGGTAACAGATCGTACAGGTGACTCTGCGGTGTCGTCACTGTGATAGCTGTGCTCGGACGGATCCGTATCCTTGGAAACGGAATGGTCTCCCCTATCCGAACCCGAGTCATCGCCATACCCATTGGCGGAATACCATCAGAATGAAGACATAATGCTGCGATATTTAAAAAAAAAATTAAAATCATTAAACGAATCATAATAAAAAGAATGCAAATATTTATGCAAACTCACACATGTGAACCGTGCTTTTCTTATTGAGTAAGAAGTCCTTAACTTTTAGACAAACACCTAACATAATCAATCCGCGTCTATTAGGCACAGGTGATCAGGCTATGTCTAGTTAGAGTATGCTAAAAAGTTACCCGTTCTAGTTATATTAGTAGTATGTCCGTTCTAAATTTTTGAGACTCTAACTAAGAAAATTAATTCGTAAAATTTTGGGTTATAGTGTATGGTTTTCTTAGAAAACCAGTGTTCTCTATAACCTATCGCTCTGATACCAAATCTGTCATACCACGCTAAAGCGGAAACACGAGGTATGGCAGGTAGAGTCTCATAGCAATAGTGTATAAACAACACAACCATACAATTTAAACATAAATACATCATAACCAAAGTTTACAATCCCAAATACAAGTTTGCAAAATAAACACAAAAGAAATTTTGAAAGCGATGATTGTGACACGACTTCTATTAAGTGTCCCCATGAGTCTTTCTTACCCTGAAAAAGCACGTCAAAACAAGTGTCAACTACAAGAGTTGGTGAGTTCACAGGTTTTATATGCATAAAAAAAATGATTTCAAATGCAGCAATCTCAGTTATAAATTTATGAACAATATCTTATAAAAAAAAACTACGTCATACACATGATATAAATTTTTTGAGCCACTACTAAACCTAAACAACTTTCAACGCCCCACGAACTACCTTAGAGGTGGTAGCGAACCACATGTGTAGAGCATACTTACGAACTACCTCAGCGGTGGGACTAAACCCCACATCTGTAGAACTCGTGCCGGACTACCTCAGTGGTGGGACTAAACCCCACATGTGTAGAACTCCTACCGGACTACCTCAGCGGTGAGCACTTCATGTCACATGTGTAGAGCAAATTTTAATAACCAAGTGCACCCCTACTCGTCAGTAAAAAGGGTGGGTATAACAACCAAATAGCGCTATCCACTAGAATCATAGGCTCAAAATGAGTTAGTAGTAGTGTGGACAAACGGGACTTTTAAACTCAACATACCATTAATAGTGTATACATTTAATTGCTCATAACAAGATTCATATATCAATATAAATCTATCAAACATTTCTTTAATCATGCTTTTCACCCCAAAACGCTAAAATAGTAAAAAGGGACTGTGAAAACTCACTTTTGTTGTAGAGCTTTGCAAGAAAAAGAGATACGATCCGAACACAGCACTAGTTCAACGATTCCCTATCAATAAGAATATCCAAAACCATCACTTATTGATTCATCACTACCTATGGGGTTTAATAAATCCTAAATCCATATTTGTCTACTTATGTCCCATAATATTATCCATGGTCCAAATATACATAATGTCCTATGCTAATCACTGAATTAATTTATACCGGAATTGATGCTATAATCCAATAAAAGATCAAATTTTACAAAATCAACCAATCCCAAAATCTTGATCTTGGACAGAAACTTATGATACTTAAAGATGATCAAAATAAAGAGACTTAAAAAATGAGATAATTTCCCATATTTTTACATGGGTTATAGCACTGAGTTATAGTCATCGTAACCAAAGTTCATGTATTTTGGGCATGAAATGATGATTCAAATAATTTATGAAATACAACTTATCACAACTAAAATGGCAGATTACACCATGTTAGTAAAACACTCATTAAAAGAGTTCTACGAAGTGTTCTGCAGAAATTCAAGTTGGATTGAAAACCTAACACTTATGCGAAACTTTTAAACTAAGAATCACTCATTTTTGGTGAGTTGAGAGGAAGATATGACACCTTAAAGTCACATGCACACATCTGTCATTAGTTGACAGATTGCACACTTAACTTAAATAAATTGGTTCATGCCCCAAAACATCATATGTTTGAGTGAAATTGGATTCAAATGAATCCTAATTCATAAAAGAACATTTTAGATGAAGAATCATACATTAAGAACATGTAAGTAGAAGGATATTAGCATTCAAAGTAAGAGTTATCTACTGGTGGTTTCACAATTTGCACACCTATAGTGTTTTAGGTGCTTGGAGATCAAAACTCCATAATTTCATGTGATTCCACTTGCATGTAGGATATAACCCATAAATTTAACTTTCAAAAGAAGAATCATCCTTTTTTATCGAGTTTTGAAAGAGATAAGGTCGATGGAACATACATATACAAATCTATCAAATCGGACAGATTGGATGTTCATCCTATTTTGAGTAATTAAAACCTCAAATCACCACAATATTGAATGAAATCGGTGGCATTTAAAAGGTAACTCATTAAAATAACAACCAGAAGAAAAATCAACAATTTTTAATGATTATCTAGAGAGTTATGGCTGTTCAAAGTAGGGTTTACCTACTGAAAAACTCTCAGATGCACATATA
>NW_020206511.1:0-3138 GCF_001531365.2 Cynara cardunculus var. scolymus | reverse complement strand
CATTTTGCTGTGAAGTTTCAAGTATAAAAAACTGGTCTCACGGGTCTCACGAAAACAGGCTGATCTCACGTGATCCCAAGTCTCTCTCTCTCTCTATATATATGCATACAATTATACTACAAATCAAATAAATGTATAACAATTGATGTATCTTGTCAAGTTGTAAGCTTGTTTTTTCCTTCCCCTAATCCATCGTTAAGAGGTCTATTAAGAAATTCTACCAAGAAAAAAAAAAAAATGATTCAAGATTGCAAACCTTGGAACTGATAGCAGAGGCGGACCTATAATTTTTTTAAGTAGTGATACCATTTGAATATAAGAAACGAAGCTATGGACATTTTTCAAAAAATCATTATTGTTATGTTGGTTAGTTTTCTTACTTTTCGTATGTGAGGTCATGTGTTCGAGTATTTAATATATTTATTCTCCAACAACATGATAAAACCTGAAGTTAACAGCTAAAAAAACTAAGAAATTGATTGAAACGAGATTCGAACCCGCACCTGGGATGGGAGAGAAGTCGTCCAAACTAACTTTGCCAAGACAAACTTATGTTGTTATCGTAGTTTCAAAATATATATGGTGACACCCAACATTTTAGTATAGTGACCCTTTTTATGATCCTAGATTTTTTTTATCTTTACGACGGAAGAACAAATCGATGACTTATGCCCCGAATCTTATACATTGGATCAGAAATAAGGGTGATGATTAATAAGCCAAATAAGTAGAGAAGGCAGGAAAAAGCCTGCACTTGACGGGGAACCTCATACCCGACCTCGGTTTGATCAAGGAATATTCGAGTTGACTGGGGATGGAGATGGAGAATCCCTAAATTTATAAACCGAGGATGGGGAGACCCTTCATCTTCGACTCTGACTCCGATCTCAAGTATTATTTGTACATTTTTACGTGTGTGTGTATCTATACTATATTATAAAGTATTTGACAAAAACTCTTAAAAATCATTTTTTATGCATAAAGTACTGTATATTGAAACATATTACTTAAAATTCAAGATTACAAGTAAATTATGCATAAATACAACTTATTAAAACTCGATGTTTGAATTCGTATAACTAACTACGGATAAACATAATCAAATAGAGGATAAACATCCCATTTTAAAATATAAAAAATCTAAAATATAATTAGGATAATTATCGAGTTCTAACAAAATAAGTAATTATTATTTTTATAAGAAAATTTTATTATAATAAACCTAAATTAAATTATAATAAAAATTTTGAATTAAAAAATTACACAAAAATAGAAATTTTAAATAGTTAACTTGATACGTATATCGATATATTTTTGTCAAATTTTTATGATATACTCAAAATTATATTTTATTCAAAAATAAAAGCATTATCGCTTTTTCAAAACCACATAAGACCATATTATAAAATCGATTGAGATAAATAATAAAATGAAACATTAAAATCAAAATATATAATTCGCTGCAATGCGCAAGTACCCTTTTAATATATATATATATATATATATATATATATATATATGTATAAATATAATCAATCTTCCATGATGAAAAAACTTGTAAAAAAGTTGCATTATTAATTTAGTTCTTCATGGAAAACTTTTATTGATATAACAACATGATTATATAAAACTTAAATTATTAAGTATTATAATTAATATGTTTGTGTTTGAATTGTGTTTTTTATATTACCTTTATACAAATGCAACAATTAAAATTTGGATAACCAATATTTTAGCATTACATGTCATATAAATGTAAAATTGCCATTTATATACATATGAAGAGTTAAAGTGAGAAACGTAAGAAGAGATCTTGTACATTAGGATGTGATGCACTGAGATTCACCGGATCAATCCGCGTATCAAACACGATTTATAGGTGGGTTTGTGATTAAAGATGATCAATGGTCCAAATTCCTTCTCATCTTAACTCATTCTCTCACACGATATTCTCCTATCTATACTATATTATAAAACATTTGACAGCAACTCTTAAAAACTATTTTTTATGTATGAAGTACTGTTTATTGATGCATATTACTTAAAATTCAATATTACAAGTAGATTATGCTTAAGTACAATTTATTAAAGCTTTATCTTTGAATTCTTGTAACTAACTGCAGATAAACATAATCAAATACATGATAAATATCTCATTTTAAATATAAAAAATCTAAAATATAATTAGGATAATCATTAAATTCTAACAGAATACTTAATTATTATCTTTATAAAAATTATATTATTAAACCTAAATTAAATTATAATTAGAAATTTTGAATTAAGGAAATTACACCAAAACACAAGAACTTTTAAAAAGATTAATTTGATACTGATATCGATATATTTTGTTTTTTCAAAAATTTATAATATTTTTAAATTTATATTTTATTCAAAAATAAAAACATTATCGCTTTCTCAAAATCACATAAAACAGTATTATGTCGACATAAAAAATAAAATAAAACGAAACACTGAAATCAAGATGTGTCTTGATGCATTACACGAGTACCCTTCTAGTATACATAAATAGAGTTTTTTTCAAATATAACTGTCACATTTGTACAACCAATGCAACCCAATAAATTGAGATATTTATGAAAATGATGAAAGTTCATTTATTATAATTTGAATATTTATGAAAGATGAATATGGTTCATTAATTATGATCAATACTCTATATTAGGAAACAATCAAAACTTCTATGAAATCACATATTGATCAAATGAAATGGACGATTGAGATTAAGTTGTATTGGTTATACAAATATCAAAAATTGTATGATAACCATCTTCTACATAAATATATATAAAAATATTAAGTGAAAATTTTAATTGTATAGATAAAAAAAATCTCCAATTCCCGATTAAAACGATGGAAATCAAATCTTATTAGTCAACGGAAACGTGGATTGAAAAAGTGGAGATGGGAATTGGAATCCCCGATTCCGACAGTGTTTTCATCTCTAAACATAAGCGACTTAGCCACGTAGGGTAGGCTCAATTCCATAGCCATTTGTTGATTTGTAGTTATCAAGCTAGCTCATTTTGCTGTGAAGTTTCAAGTATAAAAAACTGGTCTCACGGGTCTCACGAAAACAGGCTGATCTCACGTGATCCCAAGTCTCTCTCTCTCTCT
>NW_020206510.1:0-3089 GCF_001531365.2 Cynara cardunculus var. scolymus | reverse complement strand
TTAAGTTGATTAATGATAAATTCATTCATAACAAACTTCGACTTGGAGTCCATGTGATATATACGGATAGATCATAACTTATGATCTTGGTGGTTCAACGTTGAAATCGTATGGTTGTTTGTAGAACTACAATATAAGATAAAATTGATATGGTTTATCACAAACAAAATTTCCTTGTAATGCAATGAACGACCATACGATTTCAAGCTATATGGGTCCGATCAGAGGTGGACCTAGAGTTTTTCGAGTGATGATACCATTTGACTATAAGAAACTAAGATATGGATATTTTCCCAAAACCAACATTAATCTGTTGGTTAGTTACTTGTTTTCATAGGTGAGGTCTTGTGTTCTAGTCTTTTATTGATTTTTCTTGAGAAACATAACAAATATGAAATTCAAAGTAAAAACATAAGAAAATGGAACAAACGGGTTTGAATCTGAGAGGCAGGAGTTAAATCATGTCATCCAACTCTATTGGTGGAAGGTTGTGCTAACATTATAGTTTCAAAACATATACAATACTACATAAAAAAAATGTTACAGTGACGCATTTCATAACCATAATTTTTTTACATTAAAATAGAGGAACAAAATGATGGTCCGTGCCACTATATATAATAAAGTGGGTCCATCCCGGAGTTCAGTTTTAATTTAAAAAACTTCGGACGGATGATGTACTGGTCTGGTCGAAGTCTTTCTGCACATCTCTAAGTGGTGGTGGTGGTGGTGGTGGTGCTGCGTGTACAATTAAGTCGATGATCAGATTCATCAAATTCCCTTAGAGTGACAACACAAGTTCCTATATTCTATTAAATTTGGTTTCCAAGAAAATGATTAATTATTGAGAAAATAATATATAATGCATGTATGAAAACTTTTATTTGAATGTATTGTTTTATATATGATTTTTTTTTTATTTAAGAGTTAGTTTTTAATTCATTAATTATCATATATTTGTTTCACWATGTGTTTGYTTTATATGTATTTTATTCATAATATGATATTTTTTTATATGTGTTTTTTTGTTTTGTTTTACAAGCACGTTAAAAGGTTTCCCCCTTAAAAGACAAATACATGTAAAACAAATATATGTTTATCAATATCCTAAATTGTAGCCTTAGATGAAAAATATAAGTTAGCATTGAAATATCACAATTTTGTGAGTTCTCAAAAGAAGGTTCTTCTGTTAACATATATGTTAGTGTCGAAATGTTAACATAAGTTTTTTGAAAGACAACAATTTATTAAACCAACCAAAAAGAACAAAACCAAAAAAAACAAGTTTATGCAAGAAGAACAAACAAACAAAAGAGACCAAACCCACCTACAAGACGCCAAAAACCAAAACAAAAATGACATCCCCAAACAATCCACATAAACCCAATTGAATAAAACTAAAAACAAACATAAAAAATGAGAGATGGACCTAGAAATTTATTCAAGTGGTGGAACAATTTGACTAAAAAGATCTCAAAATCCTCCCTCCCCCCAACTTATTAGTATATATAGATTTATTGGTTGGTTCATTGTCCTTGTATAGAAGAAACCCATGTTTTAAGTCCGGTCTACATATATTTTAAAAAACACAAGAGGTATAAAAACATCAAAATTTAAGCTAAAAATAACAAACTTAACAATTGTGGGACTCGAACCTAGACCTTTTGTACAAATGCATGGACATTTACCGTTTTGGCTATTAAAGTCTTATGCTAACATTTCAGTTTAAAAAATTATACGATGACACTCAACAAAACAATAAAGTGACCGCACCCTTCAGAAACGTAATCTTTGACCGAACCATAAAGAGATGGCTCATGCCACCATTTCATTCCATTCCATGTGAGTCAAGACCCAAGAAAAACAAATCAAACACAAGAAAAGAAAACACTATGAAAAAATGAGAATGCTTACGTAAGTTAACATAAATTCAAATAAAATAACATATATTATAATATTAACATAAAATACTAATATATATTAAACATTTGTTAAGTTATGTGAATATTGGATAACAAACATATGCATTGGAAGGTTGTACATATAACATACCTTGTACAAGTCGATGAGGAGATTATCAAGAGATGGGTGGGAATTTTTGGAGCAAAGACATCTGAAGGAGTTAATGGCTTCAATGGCTTCTTCAGGTCTATCCAACTGCGTCATTACAACTGCCATATCTTTTACTGCACTATCCACTCTATCTCCTCCATTTATTGCCTTCCAAAACCATACAATTGCCCCTTCTGGATCCTTTTCTACAAGCTGCATCTAATTCATTCTAAATTAAATATATATGATCCATAATTATCCTAAATTAATGTTAAATAATGGCTAATTAATATATTCGTATGTTTTTTTATTTAATTAATGGACCAATTAATACTACATTCGATCCGTCAAAAAACAAATGTCCCCTTCGTCATTTTCGTTTTGTTTTTAAAATTGTGTCTTTAGGATAAATATGATGGAATGAGTTATGAAAGATTTTTTATTGGATAACCGATGGTGAATTTAGAAACTTAGGTGATTGGGGCTTTAAGGGGTATAAAAAACMCRAAACTGAATAAGGGGTCGTTTACYWAAATGCTTACCCRRTAARCGCTTAYCGTTAAAAGTCAACACTATAATTTATTTTATSGGGTAAGATTRTAGTACATCAAAACGTATCTTATGCAACAATTTAMCCGGTAAGCGCTTAYCCGGGTAAGAGTCGTCACCCTCACTTACCGGGTAAGACTCTCYATTCTTATCATCGCTCTTACYGGGTAAGATTCTTTCCCATTGCCATTTCATCCRGTAAAGAAAATTGYCCGGTAAGTATTTACCGGGTAAGCGTTTAGTAAACGRCTCCTAACTCATCCAGACCAAAACGATTTCGGGTTATTTGGTTTGCAGGTTAAACGGTTTGATTAACCAAATARKRWAWWTYKMKWTYKMWWTTTTTTTKTSWYAKMRSWKWWMWMWRWWKWRWAWMAWAWWWTAYWMTWWTWTWWWWTKTRTAWWWTYTYTYTMKAKRWRWWSKKKTWWRMRYATATATATAATTAACACCAGGTGAATTGATTTATTCTTAAACTAAAAGGAACAAG
>NW_020206509.1:0-3143 GCF_001531365.2 Cynara cardunculus var. scolymus | reverse complement strand
CATTTTGCTGTGAAGTTTCAAGTATAAAAAACTGGTCTCACGGGTCTCACGAAAACAGGCTGATCTCACGTGATCCCAAGTCTCTCTCTCTCTCTATATATATGCATACAATTATACTACAAATCAAATAAATGTATAACAATTGATGTATCTTGTCAAGTTGTAAGCTTGTTTTTTCCTTCCCCTAATCCATCGTTAAGAGGTCTATTAAGAAATTCTACCAAGAAAAAAAAAAAAATGATTCAAGATTGCAAACCTTGGAACTGATAGCAGAGGCGGACCTATAATTTTTTTAAGTAGTGATACCATTTGAATATAAGAAACGAAGCTATGGACATTTTTCAAAAAATCATTATTGTTATGTTGGTTAGTTTTCTTACTTTTCGTATGTGAGGTCATGTGTTCGAGTATTTAATATATTTATTCTCCAACAACATGATAAAACCTGAAGTTAACAGCTAAAAAAACTAAGAAATTGATTGAAACGAGATTCGAACCCGCACCTGGGATGGGAGAGAAGTCGTCCAAACTAACTTTGCCAAGACAAACTTATGTTGTTATCGTAGTTTCAAAATATATATGGTGACACCCAACATTTTAGTATAGTGACCCTTTTTATGATCCTAGATTTTTTTTATCTTTACGACGGAAGAACAAATCGATGACTTATGCCCCGAATCTTATACATTGGATCAGAAATAAGGGTGATGATTAATAAGCCAAATAAGTAGAGAAGGCAGGAAAAAGCCTGCACTTGACGGGGAACCTCATACCCGACCTCGGTTTGATCAAGGAATATTCGAGTTGACTGGGGATGGAGATGGAGAATCCCTAAATTTATAAACCGAGGATGGGGAGACCCTTCATCTTCGACTCTGACTCCGATCTCAAGTATTATTTGTACATTTTTACGTGTGTGTGTATCTATACTATATTATAAAGTATTTGACAAAAACTCTTAAAAATCATTTTTTATGCATAAAGTACTGTATATTGAAACATATTACTTAAAATTCAAGATTACAAGTAAATTATGCATAAATACAACTTATTAAAACTCGATGTTTGAATTCGTATAACTAACTACGGATAAACATAATCAAATAGAGGATAAACATCCCATTTTAAAATATAAAAAATCTAAAATATAATTAGGATAATTATCGAGTTCTAACAAAATAAGTAATTATTATTTTTATAAGAAAATTTTATTATAATAAACCTAAATTAAATTATAATAAAAATTTTGAATTAAAAAATTACACAAAAATAGAAATTTTAAATAGTTAACTTGATACGTATATCGATATATTTTTGTCAAATTTTTATGATATACTCAAAATTATATTTTATTCAAAAATAAAAGCATTATCGCTTTTTCAAAACCACATAAGACCATATTATAAAATCGATTGAGATAAATAATAAAATGAAACATTAAAATCAAAATATATAATTCGCTGCAATGCGCAAGTACCCTTTTAATATATATATATATATATATATATATATATATATATGTATAAATATAATCAATCTTCCATGATGAAAAAACTTGTAAAAAAGTTGCATTATTAATTTAGTTCTTCATGGAAAACTTTTATTGATATAACAACATGATTATATAAAACTTAAATTATTAAGTATTATAATTAATATGTTTGTGTTTGAATTGTGTTTTTTATATTACCTTTATACAAATGCAACAATTAAAATTTGGATAACCAATATTTTAGCATTACATGTCATATAAATGTAAAATTGCCATTTATATACATATGAAGAGTTAAAGTGAGAAACGTAAGAAGAGATCTTGTACATTAGGATGTGATGCACTGAGATTCACCGGATCAATCCGCGTATCAAACACGATTTATAGGTGGGTTTGTGATTAAAGATGATCAATGGTCCAAATTCCTTCTCATCTTAACTCATTCTCTCACACGATATTCTCCTATCTATACTATATTATAAAACATTTGACAGCAACTCTTAAAAACTATTTTTTATGTATGAAGTACTGTTTATTGATGCATATTACTTAAAATTCAATATTACAAGTAGATTATGCTTAAGTACAATTTATTAAAGCTTTATCTTTGAATTCTTGTAACTAACTGCAGATAAACATAATCAAATACATGATAAATATCTCATTTTAAATATAAAAAATCTAAAATATAATTAGGATAATCATTAAATTCTAACAGAATACTTAATTATTATCTTTATAAAAATTATATTATTAAACCTAAATTAAATTATAATTAGAAATTTTGAATTAAGGAAATTACACCAAAACACAAGAACTTTTAAAAAGATTAATTTGATACTGATATCGATATATTTTGTTTTTTCAAAAATTTATAATATTTTTAAATTTATATTTTATTCAAAAATAAAAACATTATCGCTTTCTCAAAATCACATAAAACAGTATTATGTCGACATAAAAAATAAAATAAAACGAAACACTGAAATCAAGATGTGTCTTGATGCATTACACGAGTACCCTTCTAGTATACATAAATAGAGTTTTTTTCAAATATAACTGTCACATTTGTACAACCAATGCAACCCAATAAATTGAGATATTTATGAAAATGATGAAAGTTCATTTATTATAATTTGAATATTTATGAAAGATGAATATGGTTCATTAATTATGATCAATACTCTATATTAGGAAACAATCAAAACTTCTATGAAATCACATATTGATCAAATGAAATGGACGATTGAGATTAAGTTGTATTGGTTATACAAATATCAAAAATTGTATGATAACCATCTTCTACATAAATATATATAAAAATATTAAGTGAAAATTTTAATTGTATAGATAAAAAAAATCTCCAATTCCCGATTAAAACGATGGAAATCAAATCTTATTAGTCAACGGAAACGTGGATTGAAAAAGTGGAGATGGGAATTGGAATCCCCGATTCCGACAGTGTTTTCATCTCTAAACATAAGCGACTTAGCCACGTAGGGTAGGCTCAATTCCATAGCCATTTGTTGATTTGTAGTTATCAAGCTAGCTGTCACGCCGAGTCGATTCGCGTGGCTGACTTTTGGATGTAAGCATCCAGCGCAGCTGAGTTCCGTAAATGTGGTAGTGGACTGACAGCCGAGTCGATTCG
>NW_020206508.1:0-3150 GCF_001531365.2 Cynara cardunculus var. scolymus | reverse complement strand
TCAACTTATTGTAGCAGAAATTTGGAGGCAATTCGACATGTAAGTGATTTCCCATACTTGTATTCGTAAACCATTGTGGAATTCTGTTTCCATGAAATATTATWTCCAAATGGCAATCACCAGAGACCGTCTTACTTGGGAACTCCACTTATTGAAGAAAAGAAGAAATTTGGTTTCTACAAGTACGGGAGGTTATAGATGAGTTGAGATTCCTAAACAATTTTGGACAACCGTTAAAACTCATGGCTAATGATGAGCGAATATTATCACTAAGTGGTCCCTGTAGTTCATGCAAGGAGGTGCAATTAAATGCAATAAGACCAGAAACATTACGTGGAAGCTTTGGCAATACTTGCAGCTTCTTGCAACCAATAACTACAAGACATTTAAGACGATAAAGTTGAGTCAAACATCCAGGCAAGCTAGTAAAGTTGTTCCCCTCCAAGTTCAGAAATTCTAGACATGATAAGCGCCCAATGCTGTCAGACACTTCCAATATATTGTTGTGGCCAAAATTCAGTTCTCGTAAGGAACATAAACCTGCCAATGAAGGCATTACCAGACTTTGGGGATGTTGCATCTTACTTGGTAACCATGAAGGTTGAGAAATTGAAGTCCACCGTCTGGACCGGATGCTCTTCTCATGTCGACCTAATTTCAATACTTGAAGGTTGCATTGAGAGAATACAAAAGAAGGAAGTTCTGTTATGGCGGTACCATCGATACAAAACTCTTTCAAAGTCTGGATTGTGCCAAAGAATACAGAAAGTTTGTCCAGTTTTGAACAACCCGAGAGATTCATAACTTCAAGAGAATCCATTTCGACTTTGCATGGGAATCTCCCAAAACATTTGCAATCTCTCATATTTAGAACAACAAGCTTCTTGAGCATTCCAAAAGATGGGTGAGCTTTAACTAGATTCACACAACCTTCAAGAATGAGTTCTTCGAGATTTGTGATCCTTGTRAAATCGGGGGTACTTGTTAGGTTACGACAATGCCTTAGCTTCATTACTTTCAACCTTACAAAACACTRGGATCAAGGAGAAGTAGGAAAACTCTTAATTAGATCATCATGCATTAAATAGAGAAGAAATACATGAAAAAAATAAATAAGTACCTTAGGTGTTGTCCAAAGATTTTTGATGTGGCTGTAAGACAAGTCGATAGCAACAATGTCTTCTGGATAGAAATCTGAAGGGAAGCACTTGAAAGGGAATYCATGCCAGTAAAGTAACCTTAACTTATTAGATAAAAATTTCAACTTTCCATGGTAATTCACCTTCCATAACCTTAGATCAAATGTATGCCAAACATTTCTGAGTTCCTCATCACATATTCTTAGGATCCGCAAATTCTTCATATGTGCAAAAGCTTTACCATCTATATGAAGTTTCTTACCATATTCCTTTTGCAAAAGGTCAAGAACTTCAATTGCTTCTGTACCCTAGATCCAAGTAAAAGAATATGGAACATATATTTTAGATCAAAATGAGTGACATATTCAATTTCTTATATGTATTTATGTACCAGAAAGAATCATACGCCACTTCTTACCTTGTTTTCATTCAATACATCATAAACCTCTGATGAAATCCACAACCTGCTTCGTTTCTCAGGCCTGTTGGACTCTCTGCGTACAATTTCCCATGCCATTCTTTGGATCAGGTCAAGCATTTCAAGCAATCCAATGCGAGAAACGACAAGTAATGACTTGTCAACTAGAACTCTGATATTTGTATCTGCAAAATAATTACAACTGTCTAGTACCCTTGCAACAAAATCTCTATTTTCCCCAATGAACGAACATGCAATATCAAGGAAGATTTTTTGTTGTTCGTGRTTTAGCCCATCATAACTTAATCGAAGAACTCATTGTATATCGTCATTAGTAGATACTTGAAGACTATTCAATTCGCTTTTCCACTCTTGCACAGTTTTTCCATACAAAAAGCACCCCAAAACCTTAAAAGCAAGAGGGTGACCTTGCACATATTCTACAACTTGCATAGCAAGTTCTTTAAAGTCTTCGGTAGGAAATTTTTCATGAAAAGCATACAAACAGAAAAGCTCAAGAGATTCATCATCATCAAGATACTCMATGTCATAGATTTCATCCACTTTATTAGCTAGTAATTGTTTGTCTTTACTAGTGAAAATAATCAAACTTCCTAGAAAAAACCAATTAGACGAACCTGCTAGTGCTTCTAATTGATCATGATGATCAACATCATCTAGAACAAGTAGGATCCGTCTACCTGCCATCCTCTTTATCATTACCATAATTCCTTGACCAATGTTGGATATCCTCACATCTGTTGTTTTCCTAATGTCATTAATAAGTTGCATTACAACATGAGTTAGTCCATGTCGTTCTGTGGCTCCTTGTACATCATCCAAAAATCTACATTCCTCAAAATGGATATACAAGAGGTTATAAATGGCTTTGGCGAACGTTGTCTTTCCTATTCCACCAATACCACATATTCCAATCATGTGAACCTTATTTGAGTGAACAAAGCGCAACAAGTTCATTTTCTTCATACGAGCATCCACCCCTACTAGGTTCTCACCAACATGCAAGGGTCCAACACATAGTTTTTCAAGTATTTCTTTGGAGATGTTATCAATGAGCTTAGATTCATACCTGTTGACCAAAAATATCCAAAATTATATAGGGTGAGTTTTGAAAGAGCTACTCGAATAATGAGTTTATGAGAAAAACACCTGCTTAATGAAATGTGATGCATATGGTTGTGTTGTTAATCTCTATGGAAAAAAGTTAATGATTGTACTAAAGAGAAAATTACCCATTTGTCATGTCCTGGAGATCGCATCCAGAAAAGTTGGATGCCATGAATAAAGCTTCCTTCCATTCAGCCACCTCTGTTCTATTTGCTAATTCATGTTTGATAAAAGCTTCGGCATAGCTCTCTGTTTGATTTCGTACCACAACTGTCTTGACATCATAAAAGATTATCCAAACATGGTATTCATGCTTCCCAATCTCCTTGCATTCGAGGATTTTCACAAGTTCCTTCAAACACCATGATGAAGATGCATAGTTTTTAGAGAAGATAACTATCAAAAACCTCGATTCTTCAATGGCTTTGTAGAGTTGATGAGATATTTCTTCTCCTCGGGGCAACT
>NW_020206507.1:1364-2743 GCF_001531365.2 Cynara cardunculus var. scolymus | reverse complement strand
ATCGGTCCTCTGATTCAATCTTACATAGAAAAGTAATGGATTTCTCGTCCATCGGTCCTCTGGCAAACCAATGGAATTCTATTTCATCGACCGCTGGTTCAACATCCATATTTAGAAATATAATGGATTTCTCATCCATCGATCCTCTGGTTCCTCACCCTTTGCAATCCGATGGATCTCCCGTCCATCGGTCTCTGGTTTCTCACACTTTGCACTACCAGAGCCTCTGGTTGCACCACCAGAGCCTCTGGTTCAACTTACATACTTAGAAAAGTATTAGGTAACTCGTCCATCGGCCTCTGGTTTCTCACACTTTACAATCATGATCACTTAATCATACAAGGAATTTTCTACCCATCGCCTCTGGTCCTTCTAACCAGTGCTTCTGGTCCAACATGGACACTAAACAAAATAAGGGATTTTCTACCCATCGTCTCTGGTCCTTCTAACCAGCGCTTCTGGTCCAACATGGACACTTAACAAAATAAGGGATTTTCTACCCATCGCCTCTGGTTCTTCTAACCAGCGCTTCTGGTCCAACATGGACACTTAACAAAATAAGGGATTTTCTAATCCTTCACCTCTGGTCGGTCTAGGGCAATGAATATTCATAATTTGTGCAACACATAAAATCATGCTTTTCATAACAATTTCTTATCTGGAGCATATCTTTAGTACAACCGATTAATTTCTTCTTATTATATGTAAATTAAATACAGGTGATCAGACTTTGTTTAATCGACATATAATAATGTGACCCGCTTTAAAATCATACGCTTCTAAATCACTTGAAAACCATTTGAAAATATTTGGTTATAGTTGGTGGTTTTTAAGGAAAAACCAGCGTTCTCTATAACCGAGGCACTGATACCAAATCTGTCACACCCCGCTAAAGCGGAAATACGAGATGTAACAGGTAAACGAGTCACAGCAACAGTTAATAAATAACACCATTCAAGTTTTACTAAAAGAAATCAAGTGTAACACCCATAACCAAATTGGGATAAAATACTTCTTTTACAAAATCTTCAATTGCGAACTTAATCGRTCTTGTCACAAGTATGCTCCCAAAATACTTCATTTCTTACTTATTACCTGAAAAGCATGGAACATAAAACAACGACAACTACAAAGAGTTGGTGAGCTCACGGGTTTTCACATGCACAAAATATTACAATGCAGAAATCATTTATTTGCAAACTTATACGTAAACTTTTGCACTTAATAAATGTAAATCTACCACGATGCTTAACTTGAGACGCTACTGAGCCTTACCTGACCAATGTGCCCCATTATTTTACGAACGATCATAAGTAGCCCGTACACTTATTTAGGTCCTACAGTTCGTAGTAGTACTAATTCAGCGGTGGTCCAAATTC
>NW_020206507.1:0-429 GCF_001531365.2 Cynara cardunculus var. scolymus | reverse complement strand
TTTTTCTTAAAATCTTGAATATTCTTCAAGATTGACAGAATTTCCTGAAGGCTTGCTTGAAGGAATCGGCTGGAGGGTGGTTTGTTTTTAGAGAGAGATTAGAGAGATGATATGGTTTAGCGAGCAAGAGAGTTGGAAAATGAGAGTTTTCAAAAGATGTGGGGTATTTATATGTGGATTTTAAAGAGGTAAATGGGCTAGCCTCTAAAGGCCCAAACCCAATAAAAACTTTTTACTTTTTCTTTTAGGCAAGGATAAACCCACTTAACTTTATAATCAAGAAATGTAATTTACCAAACATTAATAAAAATGACACTATTATTTCAAAACTCCACCTTTTTATAAAATTATTTGGACATTCAATTGGGACTTTTGTATTTTAATTTAAAAGTTTATAATATCAACTTTATTTTATTTGGAGCATTTCTA
>NW_020206506.1:3010-3154 GCF_001531365.2 Cynara cardunculus var. scolymus | reverse complement strand
ATATGAACACAATATGAACACTTGTGAACAATAGTTCCTTCATTATGAACACATTCAGGAGCGATCCAATGTTGAGATATGCAGCTAGTATACATATGAACACAATATGAACACTTGTGAACAATAGTTCCTTCATTATGAACA
>NW_020206506.1:0-975 GCF_001531365.2 Cynara cardunculus var. scolymus | reverse complement strand
CACATTCAGGAGCGATCCAATGTTGAGATATGCAGCTAGTATACATATGAACACAATATGAACACTTGTGAACAATAGTTCCTTCATTATGAACAATGTGTTTATCCATAATACCTTGAATGATACCAAAAACTTTACTACCGGGTCTCTTTTACCAATCACAAATTCAAAAACATTATAGATAGAACAATGAATATTATAAAAAAACAAGATCAATAATAAATTAACAAAAAATATAAATTCAATATTAGATGTCTTGATTCATGTCCCTACTAGAACATATATGAACATACCTGAACATATATGAACACTAGTTGCAGTTTATGGCGGGTCAAGCATCACAAGCAGCTGATGGAGCCAAATGGTTACCAGAATTGGATTGCATAACACATTAAATTGACGATGAACTCATTCCATTTGAACATATGAATTGGGCTCGTAGTAATAATTAAAGAAAAAACTACCAACACAATATGAACTATAAAAAGCACAAAAACGTCATAATCAACATAATTTCGATTAAAAATTCATATGAACACACACAATTCATTAGATGCCTTGATTCATGTCCCTACTAAAACATATATGAACACACCTGAATGTATATGAACACTAGTTGCAGTCTATGGCAGGTCAAGCATCACAAGCAGCTGATAGAGCCGAATGGTTACCAGAATTTGATTGCATAACAAATAAAGTTGACGATGAACTCATTCCATTTGAACATATGAATTGGGCTCGTAGTAATAATTAAAGAAAAAGCTACCAACACTATATGAACTATAAAAAAAACCAAAAAATGTCATAATCAACATAATTTCGATTAAAAATTCATATGTGTAACACTCTAAAATAAGGATATTTGAAATAAATGGAATATTGAAGATTTATTATGTTTTAATTAATTGAATTAAAATAATAATAATAATAATAATATTATTATTATTATTATTAAAATATTTAATTTTAATTGAA
>NW_020206505.1:1739-2929 GCF_001531365.2 Cynara cardunculus var. scolymus | reverse complement strand
GGCTTAACTAATGCACCTGCAGCTTTTATGGATTTGATGAATAGGGTATGTAAGGAATATCTTGATAAATTTGTTATTGTATTTATCGATGATATTTTTATATACTCTAAGACTGAAGAAGAACATGCAAAACATCTTCATTTGATACTGGAATTATTGAAGAAAGAAAAGTTATATGCCAAATTGTCCAAGTGTGAGTTCTGGATAGGAGAAGTTCAATTCTTGGGTCATGTTATTCAAGAAGCCGGAGTACAAGTAAATCCAGTAAAAATAGAAGCAGTTGCAAGATGGGAAGCTCCGAAAAATCCTTCTAAAGTCCGAAGCTTTTTGGGTTTGGCAGGTTACTACCGTAAGTTTATTCAAGATTTTTTTAAAATAGTCGTGCCATTAACCAAATTGACTCGAAAGAATGTTAAGTATCAGTGGGAAAAAGAACAAMAAGAAGCTTTCCAACTATTAAAGGATCACCTCTGTAGTGCGTCGGTGTTAACTTTACCAGATGGATCTGAAGACTTTGTCGTATATAGCGATGCTTTAAAGTTAGGATTAGGATGCGTTCTGATGCAAAAAGGAAAAGTAATTTTGTATGCGTCAAGACAATTGAAAGATCACGAGAAGCAGTATCCAACTCATGACATGGAATTAGCTGATGTGGTATTTGCTTTGAAAATATGGAGACATTATCTTTTGGGAACAAAGTGCCAGATTTACACAGATCATAAGAGTCTACAACATTTATTCAGCCAGAAAGATTTAAATATGCGACAGCGTTGATGGATTGAACTTGTTAATGATTATGACTGTGAAATCCTTTACCACCCAGGAAAAACCAATGTGGTAGCTGACGCCTTAAGTAGAAAAGAAAGGAGCGGGACTATTAAAACGGTGGCAATGAGAATAAGTTTAGTCCCTGATATTCATAAAGAAGTTCTGAGATGTCAAAAGGAAGCTATGAAAGAAGATCTTATCAAATCAGAAAGGTTGGGAAAGTTGATCTCAATCTTGGAACAGAATAATGAAGGGTTAATGTGCTTTCAAAGACGAGTTTGGGTACCATATTTTGGAGATATCCGAAATATGATATTAAATGAAAGTCATAAATCCCGATACTCTATCCATCCAGGCACCAATAAGATGTATMKAGATTTAAAACCTTTTTATTGGTGGCCAGGATTGAAAAGAGATATAGC
>NW_020206505.1:0-467 GCF_001531365.2 Cynara cardunculus var. scolymus | reverse complement strand
ATGTTATATATTTATATGTATGCATGGTATATATATATATACATAGTATATGTGATATGCATGCATGTATGTGCATATGTGCATAAGTGTATATATGGTAGTGTGAATGCATGCATAAGAAAAGGGCTGGTTTAGCCGACTTTCCAATTCTGGAAAGTATATATGAGGTTTGTGACTTAGTAGAGTTTCTGGTTTCATTTGGAATTTTGGAAAATTAGAGAAAGGTTGACCGGAGATCTTTTTTCTGTCCATTGTTCATCAAAATCTGAGTTTGTTTTAAAGGTGAGTAATTTCTAAACTCTTTTGCATAAAATTATTACTGGTTTATATGAATCTAGTTTATTTTTGGAAAGAAATCAGTCTTTTGCTCAAGTGTTTTATCCTGATATTAAACCGGACAAGGTTTGTCCGGATTGCTTTAAATCAGACAAAGGTTAAACGATGTATTGTCCGGATTGCTTTAAATC
>NW_020206504.1:1941-3114 GCF_001531365.2 Cynara cardunculus var. scolymus | reverse complement strand
TTACACCGCCATCTCACACACAGTTTACACTACTCAAATCATTCTCGCGGTTACACCGCCATCTCACACGCAGTTTACACTGCTCAATATATCATTCCAAAAACATTCTTTCAAAAACATCTCTTTTTATCCTGACTTTAAGTCCGGTAATAACCGTCCGGATTAGAAGTCCGATCAATCCCCTTTAGAACTCTTTCCTTTCCATCCGGAATCCGAACAAACACTAAGAAAATAATTCAACCTTGTCCGGTTTAGTAATCCGCTCAAAACAACACTTTGAAAATATAATATCATCGTCCGGTTTAAGAATCCGGTCACCACTTCTCTTTCTTTGTCATCCGGTTTAAATCAAACCGGTCAATACACAATTTAACCTTTGAGCAGTTTAATATAAACCGGTCAACACACCGTACAACTCTTGACCGGTTTAGCAATCCGGTCAATACATCACATGATTCTTTAAGCGGTTTACACATTATCCGGTCACCTCTTTCCCGGTTTAAAATATAAACCGTTCACTTCTTGTCTGGTTTAAGAGATATCCGGTCAAAGCATATCCGGTTTAAGTATCCGGATTTTAATCCGGACACTACTCGGCCAGTTTATTCAAGAATAATCCTAAAATGCCCAGAAATCATAATAATCAGATCTAAAGGCTTTTCAATTCATATATAAGCAATTCATATCTCAAAGCTCTATACACTTACCTTTTAAAATTGAGAATCAAAGCTTTTAGAGACTTTTTCCTCTTCCTGTAGATTCTTCAAATACACTTTGAGAGAGACTTTCTAAAGATAATTGGTGTTGTGTGTGTTTTCCTTCACACATTTTATATATATATTCATAGAAGAATAAAAGAGGAGAGGATGGCGGTTAAAATTGCCGACCTCCCTCTTTTAAATATAATATAGTATACTCACTCACACATATACAATCATAACACATATATACATCACATATATATATATATATAATTAAATAATTACATATATATATATATAACCAAAATAATAACCAGACTATTACACAGGTTCATCATCGTCTTCATCATCATCTTCATCATCCATATCATCAGCATCATCATCTTCATCATCCATATCATCAGCATCATCATCATCACCAGCAGCAGTGATGGGCTAGACTTCATCCCTAGGGATGGCATCTACAACCTCA
>NW_020206504.1:0-213 GCF_001531365.2 Cynara cardunculus var. scolymus | reverse complement strand
TGAAGACCTAAAAAGAAGGTTAGTTCTCCCATCATGCTTATCTGATATTCTTTCTTCATGCGATCAGCGAAACGAAAACACAAAGAGGGATTAGTGGAACCAAAAATAATGTCATCAACATATATTTGTGTAGGAATGATATGACCTTTAACATTCCTAAGAAATAAGGTCTGGTCAATCTTTCCACGAGAAAATTTCTCAGAGATGAGAAAA
>NW_020206503.1:1855-2865 GCF_001531365.2 Cynara cardunculus var. scolymus | reverse complement strand
GAAAGGTGTAAGAGGTAGGGGTGTGGGTCTTAGGGGGGATGGGGTGTAAGAGATGGGATAGGGGTAAGGGGTATTAGGTGAAGGGAATAGGTGTGAGAAAGAGTGGTTGGGGAATAGGGGACAAAAGGAAGGAGGGGGGGGGGCGCCGATTTGGAATCGGCTTGGGGAGGGGTTTAAGGATTCGGTTTCTTGAGAGAGAGGGGATATTGAAGCCGATTAGAGAGGGGAGGGAGGAGAAGCCGATTTGGAATGGGCTTGGGGTAGGTTTAGAGGGTGGATCGAGCTAGGGAAGAAAATGGTGGAAGCCGAATATGAGGGGCCGAAAGGGGTTTGAAAATCGGGTGATTGAAGAAGATGTGTGAAGCCGAATGTGGGTCTAGGGGGAGTTTGAAAAGCGGTCTATGGGGTGTGTAGAAGGAGCGGCCTATGGGAGGAGCCGATTTGGAATCGGCTTGTATGTGGGGTTGGATCGGCTTGAGGATCGAAAAAGATAGGAAATGTTGGGAAGCCGATTGGGGAATGAGGCCGAGAGAGAGGTGTTCGGCTTCTAATGAGTTCGGCTTGTGGTGGTGGGATAAAGGCCGATTAGGAAGGGATTTGTGAGGGGAGAAGCTTCGGGTTATGAGAGTGGTGAGAGGGGTGTGTAGAAGATGGTGGCGTGGGAGATCGGTTTCGGCTAGTGTGGGGGGGAAACCGATGGGAATCGGTGTGGGTAGGGATCGGTTTGTGGAGTATAGAAGCGAAGGGATAGGCCGAATCAAGTGAGGAGGAACCGAAAAGAGAGAGAGAGACCGAACGAGAAGGGGAGGCAAGCCGAAGGTGTGTGTGGTGTGAGGTGGCTTGGGTTTGATGAGGATCGGCCCAAAGTGGAGGCCCAAAAAAAAAAACTACAAATCATTTTTTTTTTTTTTTTTTTTTTTTTTTTTGTTTTTGAAATAAGTAAAAAATAAAACCTTTTTATCTTTGTTTTTTGTTTTTTTTTTTTTTAATTAATTAAGTGAAAATTAAAA
>NW_020206503.1:0-1260 GCF_001531365.2 Cynara cardunculus var. scolymus | reverse complement strand
CGAATTGGAATCGGCTTGGGGAGGGGTTTAAGGGTTCGGTTTCTTGAGAGAGAGGGGATAGGCCGATGGATTGAGGTGCGGTTTCTAAAAGAGAAAGAGGAGATATTGAAGCCGATTAGAGAGGGGAGGGATGAGAAGCCGATTGGGAAGAAGTCGGGCGCCGATTTGGAATCGGCTTAGGGTAGGTTGAGAGGCCGATCGAGCTAGGGAAGAAAATGGTGGAAGCCGAAGATGAGGGGCCGAAAGGGGTGCTTGAAAATCGGTTTATTGAAGAAGATTGGTGAAGCCGAATGTGGGTCTTGGGGAGTTTGAAAATCGGTCTATGGTGAGGCCGAGAGGGAGAGATCGGTTGGAGAGAGTGGGGGTAGGGAAACCGAGTAAGGAACGATCGGTTTGATTGGTGAGGGAAGAATCGGCTTATAGGGAGAGGAGGGAGAGTTCGGCTGGTGGAGAGGAAGCCGAATGGTAAAGGTGCCAATAGGTGAGGAAGTGGTGTGTGAAGAAAAAGGAGGAAAGCAAGGAGATATTTATAAAGAGGGAGAGGGGTTCTAGGGTTTAGAAAAAGAGAAGGTGGGGAGAGATGGGCCGAAGTGTGTGGATGGGCTGAAAAGAGAGAGTGGGCCGAAGGGAGGGGGGGAGGTCGGCTTGTGGGAAAAGAGTGAGGGAGAGGAAGCCGAAGGTAGGGGGACAAGGAGTGTGGGGTTCGGCTTATTGAGAGTAGAGAGGCCGATCGACAAGGGGGGGGGCGTGAGGGGTTTCGGCGTATGGAGTTTGAGGGGAGGGTGCGGTTTGTGGGGAGAGAGAAAGGAGATCGGTTTGAGGGAGGAGGAGTGCAAGCCGATTGGGGGTGGGGGTTGGGTTTGATGAGGAAGCGGTGTGAGGGAGAAATGGAATAGGCTTGAATCGGTGTGTGGAGTGTGAGCGAAGGGAGAGGCCGAAGGGAGAGACGGAGAGGAAGAGGGAGCCGAGTGGAGGGCTTGGGTTTAGGCCCAAAGGTTGAGGCCCAATCAATTCAAACAAACACAAACACAAAAAAATAGAACCACTACATAGCAAAACCTTGTATCGTTTTCTTCTTTTTAAATAAATAAATGTTTTGCAAACATAAAGTAAATTTTAATAAAATACTAAAAATCAATTTTTTGTTTTTTTTTTTTTTTAAATACGAATTTTGTAAGCAAAACACACAGAGACGTTTTAGAGAGAAAAAATAGAAATTGATTTTTAAGAAAAAATACACGAGTGTAAAACCCATCATTT
>NW_020206502.1:0-3166 GCF_001531365.2 Cynara cardunculus var. scolymus | reverse complement strand
CACAACTTCTGAGCTCAAGGCGACCGTATCAGCCCTTCAGAGCTCTGTCCTCAACAAAGACGACCTCACAGAAGCTTTCAGCGCCCTGTCTCTCAACCCTTCTTCAATCCAAAAGCTCAAGACAGAATTAACAGAGGTTGCCGCCCAATTTGCTGCAGACTTCAAGGATGAGATCAAAGGGATGTTCTCCTCTGTGGTCACCTATGGCATTGATTCTAAATCCTCCAGGGCTAACATTAACCATCTAGCCACTCGCAGAGAGCTAGACGCAATGGTTGAAGCCCTTGGAGAGACCGTGCAGAAATACACCGACCAACTTCTCAAGGAAGCCCGAGCAACCAACGAATCTATAAGAGACTGCACGAAGAAACTCGTCGTAGAGGGTGACAACTTCAGAAATGAGATTTATCGATGCGTCTCTAAAATGAAATGGGCCACAGAGATGGACATCAACAATGCCTCTGTGAATGCTGAGTTGGTCATTGAAAASATGGAAAAGGCGGCTTCCAAAGTTCTAAGGCGATTGAAGAAGGCTCCCCTTACTACTTGCAAGACAGAGGTCCCTAAAATCCATGACGATCAGGGAGGCGATGACCATGATCGTCATGAGGGGGAGAAGAAGACAGAGGAACCAAAGAAGACTACCTCTGCCAAACCACTAAAAATAGTGGACTCTGCTGCTGCCCTATTCTCAAAAGACAAATCTCCAGAGCCTTAGGGGAAAGGCAAGGGTAAAGCAGTAGAGGAATCGCCACAGAAGGGGTCAAGCTCTGAAACGCCAGAGGAGATCAATGAAGAAGAGTATGATGACCCGGATCTTGTTCGAGCATTAAAGGGTTCTTTGGCAGAGGCAAAGGCGAGAAAGGGCAGAGCCTCCATCCCCAGAGTTGGAGAAGGCTCTTCTTCCAAACTCACAAATATACCAAAAGAAACATCCACGGGTACGTTTGACGCTCTGGTAGGAACTGTCAAGCCTATCCTACCAGAGGGGTCTACCCAGAGGCCTATACTAGAAGAAGAATCCAGAACGCAAGAATCTGCCACGATGGGGAGGGTATCTGAGATCCTTGAATCTATGAGGAAGATTCCTACGCAGAAGGTGCGCACAGAGCCCGTAACCACTATTGAGGAGATTCTGCGATGGCGTTACTCAGCCGTGGACACAGAGCCCCTTTATGACCCAGGGCTTACAGGAATCCCCTCTGCCATTGCAAAGTTTCACTTCTCAAAACTCACCAGGCCACAAGAGCAGGTCTTCTCAGAGCATGTGATCACTTCACTCAAAACCATTTCACCGTGCACCATGCTAAAGAAGACCGTGCTATACACTCAGTACGTGGTAAAAAGGGATGACGGTAACCTATATACTTTCACAGATGCTGACCTCCACAATCTCTGTGTATTTGACCTAATTTTCTTACACAAGATCTTGAACAAATACGTGGAGAGGAGGTCAACATATTCGATTTCTCTCAGAAGGCTGATTGAAGTAATGCGCGCTGAAGTCAAATTCTACAGCCAGAAAGATTTCGATATAGCTATGAGGTTGGCCCAGCCAGATCTGAAAATTTCTCCTCCACAGAACAGACCAAGTTGGCTGCTTAGATTTCATCCCAACACCATTGTCCACAATCCCATCTTTGTGTTTATGTTCCTGGACAAGGATGAGATTCTAAGGTTCTTTGATCCTAAAGAGACGCACAAATATTCGACAGAGTCTCTCGAGTGGGTGTTCAACTTAGTGGTGAAAGAGGTGCAGAGAGGGCATATAAGGGCGAATGAAGTGACCAACCTTCTGGAAACAATCAAGGTACAAGTCTCCTTCAGAGAATGGATTTTCAAAGTCTACAAAACCATCAAGTCTGATCTGCAATATTCCGTAGAAGATTTTCCAAACTCTGCTGTGGAGTAATCTCTTGTAATAGTGTAGGCCTGCAACAATCTTTTAATTCTTTCATTATGTAATTCTTTTTCAGATGATTAGTTTAATTTCCTCTTGTATTTTTTCCATTAGTCAATTCTTGCACCTATTTGTCCAAATTTACTTTTTCATACTTAGGGGGAGATTGTTAGCTCCATTATTCATCTCTTGTAAAAGTATAGAAAATGTATTCTGCAAGTCTTGACAGAAGGATATCTTCCACAGAAGACAACAGAGGACTAACAATAGAAGCCTCTTATTCGAGCAAGTAAAGTGTGATAGAACCTCTGATGGCTCTCACAGAGGTTCTGGAAAATGGTCCTTTGTCAATAAGATCATGCAAGTCAATTACAGCAGAACCTCTGAGATGACTCACAGAGGGTCTGCGAATTTCGTCTTTTGTGAAGCTTCTGTTCTAAAGTTTTTCAATGGTTATTAGCTGCATGTGCTTCTCACATGACTAGGACTTAATAGACTTTATTTGGACGGCTCAGATGAAGACATGCGTCAAGATCTGGTCTCTAAGGTCGTTAGGAACTAGTATAAATAGCAGCTAAGGCCTTTGTAATTTGGGTGCTTCCCGTATTGTAATTGTCTAATTTTTCAATTGAATGAATTGAAAAACCTTTGAAGCAACTCTCCTGTGTTCATCTTCTTCCTCATCTTGACTGTGTGCTCTTGGTATTTTTACTCTTTTCTGTTCTTATTATTGTTTCCGCTGCACTTTAATCATCTTAGAGTCAATTCAGAGTATTACATCAATATCAAAGCTGAATTTAAGATCCAACAGGGGGGGGCGGTTTTAGGAAATGTATATAAAGAATAAGGAGTTATCTATTTTGGTTTGCCATTCTCAGTTATATTCCAAAGAAAGATCACCCGGATTACTTATTGTCTGATTTTCAAGAAGTTGAAATTCTCCTACCWRCAGTTCAAAGGTGAGTGTATTATGCTTTTAAGTATTAATTGCTTGTATGCAATTCATTGCTATCTGCTCTATTATGGATCTTGAAATATATTGTGCGGATTCAACTTTAAACCAGATAAACGCTGTCTGGAATCTTTCAATCCGGTCGAGTATTGTCCGGATTCGACCCTAAAYCGGACAAGGGGCGTCCGGATTTGTCCTAAACCGCCCAAGAGGCAATCGGATTCTCCTTAAACCGCTTGAGTATCAACCGGATATCTCCTTAAACCGGCCAAGGGATGTGTGGATATGTCTAAATCGCTCAAGATTAGTTATCC
>NW_020206501.1:0-3169 GCF_001531365.2 Cynara cardunculus var. scolymus | reverse complement strand
GTTGATGTTCAATCTTCACTTTCTGGCAAGTAAGACATTTTGCCACGTATTCGGCTATATCCCGTTTCATACCGTTCCACCAAAAGTACTGTTTTAGATCTCRGTACATCTTAGTGGATCCGGGATGAATTGAGAATARCGAATTATGAGCTTCACTCATAACTGCTTCTTTGAGTTCAGGATTGTCGGGTACAAAAAGTCGATTAGAGAACCAGATAATACCTTTATCATCAACTTGAAAATTAGACTGTGAATCATTTTTAGCCTTTTGTAAGATAGTCCATAGTTCTCCATCCTCTTGTTGAGCCTCTTTGATTCGAGATACAAGAGTTGGTTCAACCGTGAGACTAGCCAAAAGTTCATTTGTACCACGATAACACAAAGAAATACCCATACGTTCTAGATCTGAAGCAATATGGGACTCAACGGTTAAAGACGATACGTTACCAATGTTTTTACGGCTAAGGGCATCGGCTACTACATTGGCTTTGCTTGGATGATATTGAATTCGGACGTCGTAATTCTTAAGAAGTTCGAGCCATCGTCGTTGATGCATATTCAACTCTTTTTGCGTGAAGATGTACTTTAAACTTTTGTGATCAGTAAAGATATCACAAGTCTCTCCGTACAGATAGTGACGCCATATTTTGAGTGCAAAAATGACTGCTGCCAACTCAAGATCATGAGTAKGGKAGTYTACTTCATAAGGTTTGAGCTGGCGAGAGGCATACGCAATCACTTTGTTGTGCTGCATTAAAACACAGCCAAGACCACTTTTAGAAGCGTGACTATATACCTGAAAACCTCCCGATCCAGATGGCAATGCAAGAACAGGCGTTGTAATCAATATCTTTCTCAGTTCTTCAAAACTCTTTTCCTGTTCTTCACCCCAGACAAATTTAAATTTTTTTCGAAGAAGTTTAGTCATAGGGAGCGCGATCCGGGAAAAGTTTTCAACAAACCGTTAATAGTAACCTGCCAGACCTAGGAAACTTCGGACTTCAGAAACATTTGTTGGTTTTGGCCAGTTAGTGATAGCCTCAACCTTTGCAGGATCGACTTTAATGCCTTCGCCGGAGATAATGTGGCCCAAAAATGCCACTTGATGCAACCAGAATTTACACTTAGAAAACTTTGCGTACAACTTCTTATTTTGAAGAGTTTCTAAAGTAATACGCAAGTGAGTTTCGTGATCTTCTTTCGACTTTGAATATATGAGAATATCGTCAATAAAAACGATAACAAAGTCGTCCAAATAATCTTTGAAAGCCCGGTTTATAAGATCCATAAAAACTGTTGGAGCATTAGTTAACCCAAATGGCATAACAATGAATTCGTAATGACCATATCGAGTACGAAATGCAGTCTTAGGAATATCCTGATCTCTGATCCGGAGTTGGTGATATCCAGACCTTAGATCGATCTTAGAAAAATAATTTGCTCCTTGGAGTTGATCGAAGAGATCGACAATACGGGGTAAAGGGTATTTATTTCGTACCGTGACCCGATTTAGTTCCCGATAGTCAATACACAACCGCGTCGATCCATCTTTCTTTTTAACGAATAGGACCGGTGCACCCTATGGAGATACACTGGGTCGAATGAAACCTCGATTAGAAAGATCTTCAAGTTGTTCCTTAAGTTCTTTCATTTCGGTCGGAGCCATACGATACGGAGCCTTTGAGATAGGTGCAGCTCCCGGAACAAGATCAATTATAAATTCAATTTCCCTTTCCGGAGGAACTCCTGGAAGTTCATCTGGAAAGACGTCTTGAAATTGATTAACAACAGGAATATCTTCAAGTTTAAGCCATACCTCTTCGGGATCTTGTAGTGAAGCTAAACATCCTTCACATCCTTGCCATACCATTGCTTTAACATTTACTTCTGAGATAACACGAGTTCCCTTCTTAGGTAAAACACCTTGGAACACGTATTTGGGCTTATTGATGTCACCGAAGATGATTTGTTTGGCTTTGCAGTCGATGGTCACTCGATGTTTAGACAACCAATCCATGCCAAGAATGATATCAAAGTGATCCATTTTCATCGGTAGTAAAGTAACTTCCCGAATTCGATCACCAATAAATAACGGACAGTTTGGGAATTGCCCAAATATACATACTGAACTACCCATGGGAGTAGTAATATGTAATGGAAATTCAATGGATTGTTCATATGATTTAAGATTTTCTTCGAAGTTTTCAGAAACAATCGAGTGTGTAGCACCTGTATCAAATAAAAATATGCATCTCTACTGTCAATAGAAAGGGTACCAGAAACCATACCCGCAGTAGACTTGTCAGCAGATAGTGTAAACACTCGACCACCGGCAGTAGATTGCTTATCTTTATCTTTAGAATTATCTTTCGGCCCTTGTTTACAATCACGAGCTATATGACCTCGTTGACCACAATTATAACAGGTGCCGGTCATTCGAATACATGGGCCAGGACGATGTCTAAAACCACAATCTTTGCACCGTAACAGAGAATTCGTATTCGAAAAACCTTTACTAGAATTTCCCTGAGATGCAATTGGAGGATTGTATTTCAGTTGTTTCCACTGATCTATCAGATTGGTTCTTCATCCGCTAGAATCTCCTTGAAACACATCTCTGTTTCTTTTCATATCCCTATCACCTCGGGAAAATATAGAGTCTAGGATAATCCTATCTTAGTTCTACCTATTTCTCACAGATCAAACCTAAATTGTACTATAGGATCATAACCTATAGCTCTGATACCACAACTTGATACACCCCCATCCCGTGTGGTCCAAGACGGGAGATGTCACAATTAGGATAAAAACAACGTGCTATCTAAAACAGAGCAGCTAATAAAATTTACCAAAAGATAATTACATAACCATAGACAGAGATAATGTGTCTCAAAATACGGTCCCAAAATACCAGTATGTCTACATTAGTCATCAAAAGTTTAAACAAAAGTATGACTTAATGGGTTATCTTCAATGTTGTCATCTCCGTAGCTCTCATCCCAAAATCCCTGCTAAGTCATGTACCTGCCGAGGATAAGAAAATCTCGGCTGAGCTTAATGCTCAGTGAATGGACAATAATATAAATAAACAATGAATATGAGATAACAAGTTCAAAAACAATTTATAACGCCAAGTGATAATCCAAAAGAAAGTCAAAATGCCCCAAAA
>NW_020206500.1:3039-3180 GCF_001531365.2 Cynara cardunculus var. scolymus | reverse complement strand
CGGACTTGGTAAATCGGCCAAAACTTGAACGGAGATGAAGTCCGGCCAAGTCTATTTTGACCGGATTTGCATTTTGACTTGTTTTTATATATAAATGGGAATTTTGAAAAGATAAAGTTGAACTGATAATAATTCCATAGA
>NW_020206500.1:0-1294 GCF_001531365.2 Cynara cardunculus var. scolymus | reverse complement strand
ATTAAAATATATTTATTTTAAAATTTTGTATATATATAAAAACCTATTGATTGTAAAATATTAGTATGTATATTATAATATTATAAATATATATTGTGAAGATAATATGTGTAAAAAGATTTGTGGATACAAAGTAACAGCCATAGGGAATTAAACACGTTAACAACTTGTCAATAAATGGATGTCCAAACGAAAACGAAGGGTGTGAAAAGTCTTCCTAGCATAACTGTGAATGATTCAAGCGTATACTTCAAAAAAATTACGCCTTTTTTTAGAAATAAATTTAAGCTTGTTAATATTTGATGATCGATTACCCTTTTTATTCTTACGTAGAAGCATTTTCAATAAAAGTTTGTATAACAACTTATTTTTTGTATTATTTTTTATTGTCGCATCACTTTCAAATCTATGCATATAATAAATAAACAACTTGGATAACACGTGTCATCTTCTGGTGAGGCGGTTATCTTGTTTTCCCGCCTAAAGATTTATCTAGACACAATTTAGATTATCAGTTCAATTAGACTCATCTAAACGTAGCTAGACACAATTTACATTAGCAGTTTAGTTAGTCTCATTTATGTGTCCTCTTATTCAATCAATCCCACTAATTTGGGATGCAATTGATTTTATTCTTGAGTTAATTAATTCGTGTGGTAACGGATTCCCAAAAAAAAAGGTGTTTTACTTCAGTGTTATTCTTCAGAGTTATACTTCAAAATTATTCTTTAGAGTTATTCTTCAGAGTTATTCTTCAGAGTTTTACTTCAGAGTTATACTTAAGATTTATTATTCAGAGTTATTTCAATAGTACAAGTCTGAAGTCATTTTTCAGAGTTTTACTTCAAAGTTATTATTCAAAGTTATACTTCAGAGTTATTCTTCAGAGGTTTACTTAAGAGTTACTTTTCAGATTCATACTTCAGAGTTATACTTCAGAGTCATTATTCAGAGTTTTACTTTAGAGTTATTTTTTCAGAGTCATTATTCAAAGTTATTCTTCAGAGTTATTTTTCAGAGTTATTTCAATAATACAAGTCTGAAGATTCATAGTTATTTCAATAATACAAGTCTGAAGTCATTTTTCAAAGTTTTACTTCAAAGTTATTATTCAAAGTTATACTTCAGAGTTATTCTTCAGAGTTATTATTCAGAGTTTTACTTAAGAGTTATTTTTCAGATTCATACTTCAGAGTTAGACTTCAGAGTCATTATTCAGAGTTTTACTTTAGAGTTAATATTCAGAGTTATTCTTCAGAGTTATTCTTCAGAATTTTACTTAAGAGTTATTTTT
>NW_020206499.1:1940-3180 GCF_001531365.2 Cynara cardunculus var. scolymus | reverse complement strand
ACTGTTGGTGCTGAGAGGAATGGGTTTGGTCCCAATGTGCCAAAAGAGACCCAAATGAACAACGGTCTAAGTAACGGGTCATTAAATGCTCATAAGTCTTTGGCTACTGTTGGTACTGAGAGAAATGGGTTCAGTTCTGATGCACCAAAAGAGGCCCAAATCAACACCAGTTTTAGTAACGGATCATTAAACGGTCACAAATCTTCAGCTACAGTTGGTACCATGAGAAATGGGTTCAGTGTTGCTGCACCAGAACAGATCCAAAAGAAAGAAGGTTCAGTTCCAAAAAGTATCTCAGAATCCCATTCAGAAAGCTCCCAGAAGTGCAAAAATGGAGATTTTAGCATCCCAATTTCTACAATGGTCAGTTGTAGCAAGCCACTTGCGACTCTTGGAGATAATACGAGTAAAATGGAGAAAGGCGACCCTGCCAAGGTAAAATTTTGTCATAATTGATATGTGCTACTTGAAACTATGGTTTTTCCACCTTTAATTGGAATTCTTTTATTCAGGAAATTGGTGGGAATGAATCATTTGGTGCAAATGGTCGGGGTGATGGTCAAGAGGGGGTGGTTATTGCATCGGCAGAGATATCAGACTTACCCAAAATGGGAAGTTCGATGGAGAAGGAAGCTCTTGGCTGGAAAAAACACAAAAAATCGAAGAACGTTCTGAAGTGTAAGGTACTAAGTATGAAATTCAGCTCAAACGTCTTTATGGTGACATCATTAAACCAGCGGAAGAAAAAGAAACATAAGCGAAGCAAAAAGGTCAAGAATCTTGCTCAAGAGAACTTGATTGATGAAGGCCCGTCATCATCCCAAAAAATTGAAGTACAGGCGGCTGTCAAACCTTCCGTTGAAAATGAATTAAAAGAGAGGGTTGATAAAGACACTGCTGTGCTTGCAACAAGCAACATTAATGGCATCTCAGCAGGAAGTCGAGCAGGACCAAATCATTTGGATGATTGCAAGGGAGCTTCAGCACAAAAAGATTTGGTTCATATGCTTACCAGAGGTTTGGAAGACAGAACCGGTGAGTAATATTCTTCCTTCCTCTTTCATTATTTGTTATAGTTTCTGTCACACAATTTCTCCTTATAGCTCAAGGAAAATGCTTTGCCTATTTGTCAAATGTCTGAAGTACCCTTCAGGGAAAGACAAATGATGAAGTCTTCAGGATCTAGAATTTTTGGACAACCCAAAACAAAGTGTTGCATTTTTCCCCTTCAGGGAAAGAC
>NW_020206499.1:0-164 GCF_001531365.2 Cynara cardunculus var. scolymus | reverse complement strand
CCCTTCAGGGAAAGACAAATGATGAAGTCTTCAGGATCTAGAATTTTTGGACAACCCAAAACAAAGTGTTGCATTTTTCCCCTTCAGGGAAAGACAAATGATGAAGTCTTCAGGATCTAGAATTTTTGGACAACCCAAAACAAAGTGTTGCATTTTTCCCCTTC
>NW_020206498.1:0-3179 GCF_001531365.2 Cynara cardunculus var. scolymus | reverse complement strand
TTGACATATAAATATATTAAATTAATTATATTTTTTTTGAATTACTCATTTTTATAACAATATTAAAAAAATTGTAGAGTTTATCTCGCTAACATCTTAAAAAACTTTAAAAAATGTGTACTTTTTTGAACAAAATTATATAAGAAGTATTACATATTTTTTTCCAAAAAAAATTGTTATCTCGAATATAATATCATATTTATTTAAGAATTTTTTTACTTTAGAATATTTAATTTGAATGCAATTTAATAAGAAAAAAGTAAAAAAAATGTTTTTTTAAATTGTAGGCAATATCCCCAATGGAATATTCATTATAAATTTTTCGAAGGGGTGGATAATAAATTCTACAAATCTGTCCTAAATGGCCTTTTTATTCCCCAAACCCTTATTCTTTATGTTTATGCTATGGGAAATCCTGTTGAAGTCCCTGCTTATTACATCACTAATGATGAAGCAAATTGGGATGCTGACGGAATTGCAAAAATGGACGTGGATTGTAAGGCCTAACGATTGCTCACTATGGCCATTTTCAACGAGATTTTCCAATCTCTAGACTCATGTAATATTGCCAAGGAGATTTGGGATGAACTTGCGAGTCAACTTGAAGGTGGTGTAAAAACAAAGAAAATAGGCATGTTTAATGCCTAAATGAGTACACAACTTCAAGGCATTACCAGATGAATCCATATAGAAGATGTATGATCGTTTCAGCACCTTGATCAATCAATGCAAGATAAATAATATCATTAGTACTAGAGTAGAGAATAATGTTCTATTTCTCAAAAGTCTTAATGATGAATGGACGGAGTTAGTGATATCTCTACAAGCTAAACAAGACTTGGATGGGTTGGTCTCTGCATGATATATACAACACTCTAGTTGCACATGAACGAGCCATCAGTAAGAAAAAAGCATCTCTTGTGGTCCTCTAGCTCTTGTCAGAGAAGAAAGATAACCCAAAAAGAGTACATCCAGAGACATGTTTAGAAAGAAAGAAAAAAAAGTAAGGATTTGATGATCCAAGGCCATTCTGAACCAGAGCCCTCTGATTTAGACGATGATCTTAGTGCTTTCTTATGTTCCTTGGCACTAATCACCAAGGAATTCTAGAGGAAGTTTGTCAAGAAGCCTTATGAAAGGAGAGAATATAGATGAGAGAGATACCAGAAGCATACGACTGAGAAGAGGCCATACAACCATACTAGAGGGAAGAGAGAAAAAAGGACAAAGAAACAAAGAAAGTAGGGCCTAAGATGGCTAAATAATATAGATGTGGCAAACCAAGCCATTTTACAGCAGATTAGAGAGGCAAACTTGTCAAGGATGCTAACTACTACAAGAACAAGTACAAATACAATAATAAACAGGAGTCTAATGGCATAATATGAGAACTGGATATCTGAATCCACCTATGATGATGATCCAGCACCCAAGGACAAGGCACTTGTTTGTCGTGCCTTGTCTCATGGCCCACACCACAGAAGAAGCTATCTCTAGTGATATTTGCTCTGAATCTAAAGAAGAACATGTACATTCTAACTCTGGTATATCATGAGATCTTGAAATGATTGTTCATCAAATCTCAGTAGATTATCAAAAACATAAACAAAAATTAAGATTTGAAAAGGAATAGAGGATAAAGGCTAAAAAAAAGCAATTTTTCTACAAAAGAGAGACCAACCTTCTTATTAAAGAGGAGGATGCTGAAAAAGAAAAATTGAGAATTAAAAATATGAGAAAAATAGAGGAAGCTCCGTTTTTGGAGAAAAACAAAAAGTCCACCTATGACTAGAAGAGAAAGAGAAAAAAATATCAAAGTGTTGGAAGACGAGAACCTCCTCATCGACAAACCAGAAGCCGCAGCCGGAAGATCTATACAGCGAACCAGAGGCTCTGCCTTGCTTCTGGCCTACCTCTAGTCTCTCCAACTTGTGCAAGTAGAAAAGTATGATGCTCACATGCCTCAACTGTTCCCACCTAATGTTTTTTAGAGAATGTTTACACGTGGATGACTCCCATTGGTGTGTACTTTGACTTTTCGTTTATAGACTATAAACAAGAGCTCATGTTTAAGTCATTTTGAATAATAAGTTAATTAACGATCTAGTACGTTTTGTTTTCATCATTCATGATATTTTTTGAGTCACGACATCCTCTTGAAAAAGACTGAGGTTTGTCTTAATTTATATCCTCAATTGATGAAGATGGTCCAGCCTACTCTCCTTGAAATGTGATCCACTAGAAATAGAAGCATGTTGTAATCTTGTAGATTTTGTAACAGTAACAGGTGAAGCAACAAAAACATCAATATTAGGATTTGTACCTTTATTATGTGATTGTTGATCATCTCTCTCAGTGATTTGATGATAATCTCTTTTACCTTATACGAAGTATTTATGTTTCTGTCTTTCTGTCTCAGCGATCATCACTGACTCTGTTCAGTGATCACTGAAGAACTTGTAATGTAAATCCATCAGCGACAGCGATACTTCAAGAAGACAAAACTCACACCAAAGAACCTTCAGCGAAAGTCGAAGACTGAAACTGAAGATTAGAGACTGGCGAGTACGTGATCTGAAGAGACTTTTAGGTCGTTCCAACATCCAGCGATCAAAAGAAGCTTGTTGAGCACAATTTTTTTTGTCTTGTCCTTATATACACAAAGGACAAACCCATACCCTTTCTAAAGTATAGTACGGTATGGAGCCGATTAGTTGACTCTATTACCCCCCAACTTTGTGAAAGGATGTCTTCTTATGAATAGGCTTTTATACTATTCACTGTAGCAAAGGACAAGTCTTTCTCTAAAGGCTTAATAGGTGCTCTAACCCTACTACGTTGATTAAATGTGCATTTAATGCATTGGGTATAAATAGATGTGTTTTATCCCCATGCAGAGATATTGATACTTACTCTTGAATCCTAATTCTCGTTCATAAGTAAAAGAACACACATCTAAAAACACAAAACACTTTTCTTCAAAAGCAAGTTAGAATCCCTTTTTAGTATTCTAAATAGTTCCTACCCAGAGAGAACTAACATCCTTCTAAGGCTTTTACAGCAAATATTTTCTCTATTTGCTAAGAACTAGTGTGTAACTTTAGATTATTTAGATGGGTTTATTTATCTTATCTTTCCGTAAACAATCTTGTAAAATCTGTATTGATCCTTCTTTATCA
>NW_020206497.1:2332-3494 GCF_001531365.2 Cynara cardunculus var. scolymus | reverse complement strand
TCAAAACTGGATTTTCGACTCTTCATAAAAGTTGTGGTATGCAGTAAGATATTTCTGACTGCAAAATACGAGCTTATTCTGACTTACGGTTTGAGAGTTATACACTATCAAAGTATAGAAGTTGCATTGTCGGTAAAATTCGATTCCGTAATTCCCGACTAACTTTTATGATTCAACTTTCATGATTCGCTACATCTACATGCTATAAACATACTTCAACATACTAAACAGTAAAACAAGTCTAATGGTCGTTAACTAAGCTTAATCATGCATTTTTACTCCTTTCGACATTTAACCGAACAATTGGTGTACGGTTAAACATATACCCACAATCTAACCATAATGAAACTATAATATACCCTTTTCATTTCTACATCAATATAACCAGTCCTAGCATCCTAAACATCAAATATATCATAWTTTTGACAATATCAATCCGTAAACTTAGATATAAACACAATTTATAAGTCGGTCTTAATAAACCTAAGATAAACATCGTAATAAAACTGAATGAAATTTATACCTTTAAGAAGGATTCGGAGAGTGGATTCTGAATATATAATTGTTACCTCGATCCCTTTAGTAACTTGACGTAAAATTTAGAGAGAATATAATAGTTTTAGAGAGAGAAATGAAAGAGAGAAAGAGTCAGTTTTGTCGACTCAAAGTTGCCTGCACATATGTATATATATATATATATTATTATTTTTGTTTTTCCTTTTTTTACTTATATATATATATATAACCGCCTCATATATTACATATATATATATATATAGTTTAGTTAATTGACAGTTTTAACCCTTCAAGTTAGATTCTCATCTTTACGTCAAATTAGGTATAAACTCAACTTTTAACACAAAACTAGCTTGAGGTACAAGTTGATTAATCATAGGGTACAAACATGTTATGCATAATTCTATCAAAAATTCAGTTAACCCAATTTGTACGAGTTAATAGAACACGGATGTTATATTGGCTATGGCACTAGAAGTKCTCACACTTGAATTTTGATGCCTTWAGAAAGCTASCCAAACACAAGCTGGTCAAGGGGATTCCTGATCTCAACTTTCAAAAAGGTCATCTATGCTCAGCCTGTGAGATGGGAAAGCTAAAACGGGCCTCTCACCAAACAAAGTCAGAAACCTCCTGCACCAAGCCC
>NW_020206497.1:0-782 GCF_001531365.2 Cynara cardunculus var. scolymus | reverse complement strand
TGAGAAACAAGGTATGGTCCCTTATGCCTCTATCGAAAGGGAAGACGGCCATAGGAACCAAATGGGTCTTCCGAAACAAGAAGGACGAAGATGGCATAGTAATAAGGAACAAGGACAGGCTTCTTGCCAAGGGCTACTGCAAGGAAGAAGGGATTGACTACGATGAGACACTTGCTCCCGTTGCAAGACTTGAAGCCATCAGGATATTCCTAGCCTATGCAGCTTACAAAGGCTTTAAGGTCTATCAGATGGATGTCAAGTCTGCCTTCCTCAACGGCAAACTTCAATAAGAAGTTTACGTGTGGCAGYCCCCTGGGTTTGATGATCCAAAACATCCARAGTATGTCCACTTTCTGGACAAAGCCCTCTATGGGCTAAAGCAAGCACCTAGGGCCTGGTATGAAACTCTATCCACCTTTCTCATCAACAATGGCTTCGAAAAAGATGCAGATCATGCAGGGTGCAAGCTTGATAGAAAGAGTACGTCTAGAAGCTGTTAACTCTAGGGGGACAAGCTGGTAAGTTGGACATCCAGAAAACAGAATTGTGTCTCAACCTCTATAGRGGCGATGAAGATATAAGAGCCACTTCGCCTCATGGCTCGCTACTACCCTTCACACACCCAGAAGCATGTGTTGCTTCTGACATTGCTGATCCAAAAGAWCGTTCAGAGCGATCTCCTATTCGTGCACAACATCCCCCTTCGATACTTGATCTAGCGAAGGGGAAACACATATACTTCTCTTATCCAGCCTCTGAAGCCGAGGAAGAAGAAGAAGTTG
>NW_020206496.1:0-3189 GCF_001531365.2 Cynara cardunculus var. scolymus | reverse complement strand
AAAAAAAAAATCTAATTTAATCCAGAAAACTTAAAGTCACATGTACCAAAATGTATTGAGTAATATAAAACCATATAAAGTAATATACAAAACTTATCGAGTAATTGTATTGACTTGACATCCAAAATATTACATATTTACATCCAAAAAATAACAATTTTAGATTATAAACCTAGTTAGGAAATAAGAAATTGTGAATTACCGTTTTAGTTGAAATAAGTAATATACATACATATATATATATATAATTTATTAATTAATATATATAACGGGTATGGGGTGGGGCGAGGAGTACGATACCTGTCCCTGTCCCCAACCCCGATTTAGTAGGGAATCCCCGTCCCCGACCAGGGAGGGGTGGACCGGGTTCTCCGATGGGTCGGGACCCATTCATATGCCTAAGAAAGTATCTTAAAGGTTGCGTATATGATAAAATTTTGCTCCCTAACGTCTGTCATTTTCAACGATTTTCATCCCTCAACTTTGTTTTAACAGATTGTCCCTCACGTTTGAGACATTGCAATGATTTTTGTCCCTCCTCCCACCAGACGTTAACTTTTTCCATCAAGTCCAATTACATGAGGAGTATTTCGGTCATTTTAAACATTTTTATTGTTTTCCATTAAAATTAAAATTATATATAATCCATATGAATAGAAAATCGAAGACCAAGAGCCAAAACTATCATTTTCTTTGGGGTCAAAACTGTAAGATCCTTTTGGTTTTTAAGGGGCCAAAATTAAAGAAGTTTGTGAGTTTGTCTTCGAGAGAAGAATCTATTGACAAGAGCTAGCAAAGCGTTATTAATAACAATTTCGACAGCTATATAGTACCAAATCGAATCTGACGAAAAATCATGTGAGAAGGAGAGTTAACATGAGAAGCGTAAAAAGAGATTTGAACCTTTGATCACCTTTAAATCTCAAACTCACTCATGAATCGCGCTTGATACAATGATTCATCTGGTACATTTCGGTGCATCTCATCTAATGTGTATCCAATGATGAAGATCTCTTTTTATATTTATCAAGACACTTCTTCTCACCAAAACACAACCCGACAAATCAAAAAAGCATAAATCGTTCGACTTCACAATCATATCTAAATTCTATAGAATCTACCACCAGTTAGAACCAAATTAAAGAAAAAATCACCACATGGTAAAAAAAATTCAAGAAATAGTTATTATTTAACAATCAATAAATTAACCAAGATTTTGTAAAAATGCTGAATTATTACCTGGTAAGCGCTTACCGTGCTAAGAGCCGTCGCCCTCACTTACCGGGTAAGACTCTTGGTCCTTGTCTCGCTCTTACCGGATAAGATTCTTGGTCCTTACATATTCATCCAGTAAGGTAATATAACTTGGTTTTCACTTACTCGAGTAAGCGTTTGGTAAACGGCCCTTAAGACAGTTAGCTTATTTTTAATGATAAAAAAAGCTTAAATGACTAAAATGCCCCTTGACTTAATCGAATACTTTAAATGGAGTAAACTATAGAGATTGTAACAATAATAAAACGATTACCACTAAGAGCTAATCCATAATAAACATAGTTTAGGAACTACTTGTAGTTTTTATCAACACACGCGTGTGGATCGAATCCATAATTCACTCTAAATTTTATATCGCTATGTTTTGTGTCTTATTCCAGTCTTAATTGCTTTCATTGTCATGTTGAAATACATGATTGAAAGAATTTAAGATGCATCAAAAGGATTGGTGAACTTGTACACAATAAAACAAATTCCCAATAGAAATGAGGCATCATTAGATACTTTCATTGTTCTCTTGTTATTAATCTACTTCAAATAGAAAGCATTTGCTCCTTTGATCTCATCAAAGTATCTAACGGATCCAAGAAACCTAATATTATTCGTATCTACCAGATATTGATATTTTATATAATTGGATTCCAAACTTATGTAACTTGTAAAACAATGATAATAGAATCGTTGTCTAAAATGTAATCCAAACAGTTCTTCAATGCATGGTTTGATGTCTTTGCATACTGTTGTAGTTAATAACATGTTCTTGGTGTGATTACTATAAAAAGGTTGGGTTCCGGTGAGGAGGAGAGTTGAGACGCACTGAATCAATCCCCGTATCAAGCACAATTCATGGGTGGGTTTGAGATTAAAGGTGATCAATGGTCCATATCATTTCTTACACTTCTCAACTTAACTCTCGTTCTCACACACAGGGACGAACCCAACTCAGAGCATAAGGTGGCTCGTGCCACTGTATTGTTCATCTGTCGTAATGTAAACAAATTTAGAATCGTGAAAAGTGTCACCGTATTAATTTGTTGTGTGTCATCATATACATTTTGAAACTATGATGAAAACAAAATTTCTTTGGTAGAGTTGGTTTGCAAGGCTTTTCATCCACCTCAAACTCGAGTTCGAATCCTGTTAGTGTCATTTTCTTAACCAAATGATGTCACTCTTTGAAAAAATTCCCCTCTATTTATTCTTATAGTCAAATGATGTCACCATTTAAAAAAAATTCTGTACATTTGTTTTTTATATTTAAATGGTGCCATCATTTGAAAAAAATTATAGACCATGCCTGCTCACACGATCCTTTTAATATGATAGAATCAACATACCAAGTAATTCATAATCATCCAGTTAGGATCGATCTAAACCAGCCCACAATTACTATTAAAAATTAAAAATATATATACACGCGTAAACACGAACTCTTTTCATGGATTTCATTACTTTTAAATATCAATAATTATTACATTTTTTTATAATAATTGATAAATATGAAATATATTAAAAAACTAATAAAATGTAATTTTATATAAAGTTTAAAATAAGAATCAAGATTCTAACTACACTTTTTACTTATAAAAACCTTCCATAAAAAAGACCTCTTATATATTCTAGAAAATTAGATAAGCATAAAATATTTGTCATGATTGAAAAAACATTAAAGGGACGTTTACTAAACGCTTACTCGGGTAAGCATTTACCAAATCACATTACATTATCGAATGTCTATAACAAGGACCAAGAATCTTACCGGGTAAAAGCAAAAACAAGGACCGAGAGTCTTACCCGGTAAGTGAAAGTGATGGCTCTTACTCGGTTAGCGCTTACCGGATAGATTTTTATATACAATGTCGTTTTGATGAAATAAAGTCTTGTTAGGTAATGTAAGTGATAATGTTAAATTTT
>NW_020206495.1:0-3191 GCF_001531365.2 Cynara cardunculus var. scolymus | reverse complement strand
TCTTTACAACGCACTAAAACAAGCTGGAATTCATGCTTTTAGGGATAGTGATGATATTGATAGAGGTGAAGAACTAAAGCCGGAAATCAAGAAAGCAATCAAAGCATCAAAGGCTTCAATAATTGTGATCTCAAAAAACTATGCAACTTCTACATGGTGCCTTGATGAGCTTTCGTTGATTCTCTTGCAAAGGAGTGAGAACAATCATTTTGTTCTACCAGTTTTTTATCACGTTAACCCCACAGATGTGAGGAATCAAAATACATCTTTCCATATAAAAGTCAGAACATCTCCAAGGTGGACATATGATAACGTGCAACGATGGAAGATAGCCCTCAGGAAGGTTGCTAATATCACTGGTTTGATTCTTTCTGGGTATGTTTTATGTTCTTGCTTTTAATCGTTACTGAAGTACATTTTAATAGATCCCATTGCAATCTAACAAAAAAAAACAGAATTTTAAACTCTTTTCCAACTCTAAATCAACCTATGGGCCTCCAAGTAATGATACTAGTGTTTAACCCTTGACTATATTGGTAGATTGTACTTTATACTTGGAACGATGTTATTTACATCTAACTTTATAAAAAATCCCTCAATGCCATCTTTTTAACTTCCTCATTTTTCTTGGTTTGTTACAGGCATGAGGTGGAATTTTTGAAAGATATTGTTGACACTGTTTACAATAAACTTGATCGCAGACAAATTTATCTTCCACCCAATCTAATTGGGATGGATGCTCGATTTCAAGAGATCAATTCTTGGTTATTACAACCCCATGCCAACTTTTTAGCAATTTGTGGCATGGGAGGAAGTGGCAAGTTGACATTGGCCCAGTACATTGTCTATTCCAATTGGCAAAACTTTGAGAACATCAGTATTGTTGAATGCATTGGTAGTAGATGTAAAGAAAGGCATGATTTGCTTGAGGTACAAGAAGAACTTCTCAAAGATATATTAGGGGGAAAGAACAGAAGAATACCAAGTGTTTGTCAGGGTACGTATAAGATTGAAGAAGTCTTACGAACAAAGAAGGCACTAATTGTTCTCGATGACATCGTTGAATCGAGCCAATTGGTAACTTTACTTGGAACTGGGAATATTAACAAAGCAAGCAAGATTATAATAACAACTAGAGACCATAACATAGGTACATGGTTAAAGTCCAAATATTCTAGGAGGTATCATAAGTACAGAATGAAATTGTTGGATGATGGCGAGTCACTAGAGCTTTTAAGTCTTCATGCCTTTGGATCCAAAATTCCTGAGATACAATACGAGGAGTTTGCAAAAAAGGTAGTACAGTATTGTAAAGGGCATCCGTTGGCTCTTGAAGTTTGGGGTTCCTCTATGTCAGAACATAATAGCTTCTCATCTTGGAGAAGTGCACTAAATTTACTGGAAAAAGATACTCCTCACAGTATTTACAGTGTACTTAAAAGGAGCTATGACCTGTTACCATTTAACTCTGACAGAGAATTGTTTTTGCATATTGCTTGTTTCTTTGTTGGCATGGACAAGGATTATGTGGTAACCATATTAGAGCCTGATTACTCTGCAGAATCTAGAATCGAAACCCTGACCAAGAGAAGCCTTCTTTATGTTACACCAAACAATAAACTGATGATGCATATATTGCTTCAAGATATGGGAAGAAGCATAGTCAAACAAGAATCACAGGTAATTGCAGAACGTAGTAGAGTTTGGCGCAATGAGGACTCATATGAAATGTTGAGAAATGGAAAGGCAAGATGCTTCTTACTTGTATGTTTAATTAAGTTAGTACCCTTTCCCGCCTCATATTTCATCTAATCAAGACTCTATTATTTCACTCTTCTACTGTTTAGAGAGCAAGAAGAATGAGAGGTTTGGCACTTGACATTCATATGCTGATGGAAAAGGATGGATTCAATAATGAACTCATAAGGAAACATATAAAAGAGGTATGGTTGTTTAACAATCCAAGACCAATTAATGGTTGAGAAATGCAAGGTTGGAACACGTTATGTAATCTTTTTTCATTAAAACATGTTTGTATTCTTCTATATATATATGTACTTTTTGCAAATAAGATTGGTTTTATTACAATGAAAATAATTAAAAATATGGATAAATTTCTAATTCACTCTTTTACTTTTAGGTATTGTTTACTTGAGGCATCTTTGTGCCTAGATTTCTTCTATATATATATGAGGAAAACATACCAACACTTTTCACGTTAAATTTGCAGTTGCAGTCATGTTTTTTGCCTTATCAACTTCAAGAGATGGATCAACTAGAATTGCTCCAGATCAATTTTGTGCAATTCAAACAATTCACCAGGGATTTTGCTAAAAAATTGAGATGGCTCTGTTGGGTTGGATTCAACGAAAGATCCATGCCTGCCCACCTGTGCATGGGCAACATGGTCGCTTTAGATATGAGCTATAGCTGCTTGGAAGAATTTGAACCACCCATGGTAGGGGGCTGCATATCCTCTTTAAATTTTATTGCTCGGCCTTTGGCTTCTCAGTTTTTTTATTGTCTTTATGAATATGTGCAATGCCATGTAAATCTTTTTTTAATATATATATATATATATATATTTTCTTTTTGCAGGTTCTTCAGTCACTCAAGATTCTAAATCTTAAAAGCTCCAGATATCTAAATAGAATTCACAACATCTCCCGACTTCCTAATCTTGAGAGTTTGATTCTTTGGAACTGTCACATGTTGCATTGTGTTTGTAAAACCATTAAAGACCTTACTAGTCTTGAGCTATTGGATATGAGAGGGTGTGAAAGGCTGCAAAGTTCCTTTTTGTTGCCATGCTCATTAGTGCGTTTATTCCTCAAGGACTGCAATTTTGATCATTACAATGATTCTACTCTTAGTTTCAGTGATCATTCATTTTTGCAATACTTGGATCTAGGCAACAGTATGTTGAAAGTCCTGCCTTCTTACAATCATCTAAAAAATCTTCGAATCCTTGACTTGAGCTTGTCCTCTAGACTTGAATCGTTATATCTCCCAAGTACACTGGCAGAATTGTACATATATTATTGTACGTCACTGGAGAAGGTAACCTTTGAATCACATAAATTCACATTGCAAGAGTTTGGCTACGAAGGTTGTATTAATTTGTCCGAAATTGAAGGCTTTATCAAATTGGTACCAATAGCCAAATCTGATGAAGCAGATTTGGGACATAT
>NW_020206494.1:0-3199 GCF_001531365.2 Cynara cardunculus var. scolymus | reverse complement strand
AACTGAAATTACAGATACATAAATACATCGAAAGGAAAAAGGGATTATCAACAAATCAATGAGAGAGAGGATCAACAGACACTCATATGGAAAGTCACCCAATTGATGGCACGTGTAGCACTCCACAGTAGCCTTGTTCAATGGCCTACCTCTTTTTCTACCTTTTCTTCTTCCTCTTCCACGAACCGTATAGACGTTGTTTCTTGCTTCTAGATCATCGTTTAAGATCTTCAACACTTTCTCTTCACCGCCATTTGATCCACCATCTGAATCTCTCTTGAATTTTTGTTCATGAACGAGAAGAGAGCTTTGTTGTGAATCAACTGAGAGCTTGTCAATGTCTTTTGACTCCTCGATAGAACACACGACGTAATTGAAATTCTTGGTGAGTGTTCGTAGTACCTTTTCAACGATCTTCACGTCTTGCATATCCTCGTTGTAATTCCTCATGTCATTAGCAACCATCATCACCCTTCCAAAATAGACCGTCACCAACTCTCCAGCCTTCATTTCCAATAATTCCCAGGTTCTTCTCAAGGATTAAAGCAGGACAAGCTTAACTCTAGTATTCCCTTGGTACTTGGTCTTCATCGAGTTCCATAATTGCTTGGACATCTTCTTTTGGGTAATGGTCTTGAGAATGCTATTTGTCGATTAAACCAAACAGATAGCTTTGGCTTTAAGATCCTTCAATCTCGCTTCTTCAAGAATCTTTTTCTGAGCAACAAGTAGGGATTCTTCATTGTTGGGCTCAACAAAGCTATTTTATACCACACTCCAATACTCTTTCGACCTAAGGAGATTCTCCATCAAATTTGGGAAGAGTAGGTTGTCCATTACTCTCAGCCATCTCTCTTTGTTGGTAGCTCTCTTTCTCCTTCTCTCTATTTCTTTTGCTTCACAGGTCAAAACCTTTTTGGGCTACGATACCAGATGTTGAAACTTAAGATAGATAAACACACAGAAGTATTAAAGACTTTGATGATTTATTAAGCAAAAGAAAGGTGTTTTTATAGATAGCCAGTACATCAATATCGACTAAACCCAAAAACTAGGAAATAAAATAGAAAATAGAATAGATTAAATCAAACATATTGGCTCCTAAACTTTAGGAATTTATCCAAACCATCTACTGACTCGATTAGGCACAACAAAAAAGGGGATGTTCTTTCAAGACTTGGGATCAAAGGTAATTTTGTTTAAGTTGTTTTCTTCGTTGCTTTTTTTTTACAAAAGATTAAACGAACCACGCAAAGGTGTACTAGTACCAAAAGTGAGTAGACAAGAAGGCTGTCAATGTTTTTCCTGGTTTTACTGAAGGCAAAAAAAGGTTCTACCATCATCACAATATCTTGTGGGTCATGGATGGAGGAACATTGGACTTTCAATAATTATCTTCTCATCCTTCACGAACTGCAAGCCGGAGAAGACCTGGGGGATGTCCCTCTCCATCTGTATCCTTTTTGGGTGCAGGTTTATAATATCCCAACAGATTTCTTCACTGAAACGGTTGGAAGGTGTTGGCAAACTATATAGGTACGTTCATGGAGTATGATGATAAGTATAAAAAGACATCAAATAGACCATATATGCAAGTTTGAACAATGGTGGATATTTGAACCCCTGAAGAAGGAAAATAAGTGCAACACCTCTACACATGGGACTGAAGATGAGAGGAGAACAAAAAAGACGTAGGGGTGACATGAGTTTCATGGGACAACAACCTACCATGCAAAGTACAAAACCTTGATTAGACTAGTTGAATCAACGTCAGATTAGACTAAGACCAAAGGACCTTCTTTCTACTAATTCATGGTGATGGAAAATGAAGCTTGGTTCTTGTGTGGCTTGGTTGCTTACTGATTGAAGATTTGTATTCATCAATCTTTTCTGTTTTCTTGGCTACTGTTTGCATTCAACCAGATCTGGCTAGTAGGGTTTAGCTATTAGGGTTTTGTGAGCAGCAAGTAGGGTTTCGGAAGGTGTGATCAACTAGGAATGGTGATCATGGTGGAGTTCTATGAACATTGGATCTTGTTTGATTGATTTCGGCTGCATGTTAACGGTTTATATTTGTTGAGATTGGTTGTGATTCCTTGGATCTTCTTATTAGGGTTTGTTATTGTTTCATAATTTTTCTAGAACGGGTTTCATTCTGGTTTGTGGCTATTTTTTTTAGTTAGTTTTTCTTGGGACGTATCTGTTTGGCAGCGTTTCCTTCATTGTGGTGTGATATTCTGCTGGGTGTTTCAGATCTAATCGTTCCCCAAATATGGGTGACGATTTGTAGGGTTACGGCTAGGGTTTCTCTAGAATTTTAGCGCCACTATTTGGATTCATTTCTGGTTGCTTCGTGACTCTTTGCTCAATTGTTAAGATCTGGTTTGTTTAAATACACCAGTTATGGCCGTGTTCTTCTGGTCTGGTCGATAGGTAGCTGCTGTTTTGATCAAGTCATCGTTGTAGGTGTAGCTGTTGTTCTACGTTATTTTCTGCTTCAGTTTTGCCTTGGGTTATCCTCGTCTAAGGTGTTCATGTGTTGTTGGTTGGCCGACAGCAAGCCTTTTGCTGCTATTTGGTTATATTTTTGTGGTGATGGAAGGCAGCTTGGGTTCGACAGTAGGTGATGGGGATGCCGGTTTGGATAAGCCTAAAGACGATGGTGCTCTGAATGAAACGTCTAGGGTTGGAGAGGCATCATCCTTGCATGCAGCTAAATTGCATTCGACGGGAGATCATGTGTCAATTTTTGAAAGGTTATCGACCAACAACAATTTTGATGCTTCTAATGGCCCTCAATATGGGAAAGTGCAAATTCTGAATCGTGTTAAGGATTTTGCACCAATTGTTGGCGGTTTGAAAGTTAATGATTTGCAATTCTTCCTTTTTGTAGACAAAAACCAAACTTCTATGCCTATACCGATCATATTAGCAAAAGAGGTAAGTAAATCTTACCACACGACTCTTTTTGGTTATTTTTTGGGAGCCCGTATCCCCTTCCCGATGGTTCAAAATTTTGTTAAATTGGCTTGGAGTAAATATGGGTTCCATGATGCTATGATGAATGCGAATGGTATCTTCATTTTTCGATTTAATGATGAAGGTGGGTGTACTCAGGTGATATATGTGACATCCGGAAATTTAAATACCAGGTTAGTAGCTAGATAGCACTTTAGAAATATTATTATCTCTCAAGTAG
>NW_020206493.1:0-3200 GCF_001531365.2 Cynara cardunculus var. scolymus | reverse complement strand
AAAAAAAAAACTTGTCTCTTAATGTTTCAATTAATCTCTGAGCGATTTTTCCTCAAGGGTCTTTCCCAAACCATTCAGAACCCTATTTTACCAAGGAAGCTCATACCACTCTCAAGAGAATCTGTCCCTATTCATCACGATCAATCTGGATGTATATCTGTCACGATTGAAACCATCTGTTTGCATCTCTCACGATTTATCTGTTCGATTCATAAGCATCCCTAACTCTATCATCATAAATGTAGCCTCGCACATATGGGTTTTCGTTGTTATTGCATAACAAACTTTTATCATCTTGGATAAGGGTTTAATTTCTGGTTCCAACCTATAACCAATATATTGTAATCTTACATCAAAAAGGTTATTAGAACATAGACTTTATGTTGCTTGCATTAACTTTTTAACTCTATTCTCTTCCTTTCTCTCTCTTTCTTTCTTTCCCCTTAGGGAGCCTTGGATTTTTTTGGTGGATGTGGTTCGCCCCCCACCCGAGCGCGAAATCTGTTCTGCTTTTAGCGTTTAGTGTTTTTTCTCTTGATTGAAGGGGTCCCCCCCCCCTCTATGTCAAAAAAAAGGTTGTGGTTGTTTTGTCTAATGAAATGAATTTGGTTCAAACTACTCCTTCTATTTATATGTAGAGTTGTAGACAACACATTCATTAAGGGGTTGTTGCTCCTGTTGCAAAGGAGGTTCCTCTTTTGCTTGAAAGAAAACACAAAACTTGAGGTTTAATCACAAACTTCTTTCTCAACCTTTTTGTTTGTCAAATGGATTATGTGGCTTCTTTCCTTTGTGTGCTATTCAACTTCTAAATTATAACCATCCTTTTGTTATGTGATTGTAGGATCTACAATACATGGACCATTGGTGCTTATTTGTGGCCTAGGATTTCCGACTCTACAAATGTTGATGTCTAACAGGGATCTGGAATGTTTTGTTTTGGTTACTGATGTAGGTTGAGAAGTTTTATAGAAATTTTAAGGCATGGCAGGTGGTTTTCGTAATAGAAGAGACATTTGGCGGTAAGCTTGCGCTTGTTTAGAGGGATTATCGTAAATGATTGAACTACGATGGTCGATGGTCATGTTCGTGTTATTCTTTTGGTGCAATGGAGTTTATTGTTAAATGTGTCAAATTAAGAATGGTTCAAAAAATATTATGTTGAATTTGATTCCTATGTTTTTGTTCAACGTGGAACTTGAACAAATAATGTTATGCTTGTTTGAATTAATATGAAATGTTGTTTTGAACAAGTAATATTAATGTTGGGATTGAATTTTAGTGATAAATTGTATTCGTCCTGAAAGTCTATAATTGTAATGTTAGCGTGTTTGGCTTTGTTAGTCATGTTGACTTTGACTAGAGGGTTCAATGTTTGACCCTATATATAGCTTTGTCCTCTAGTGTAGTTGTAGTGGAAGAGCTCATTTGTGTAATACGTATATTGAGAGTAAATATAGAAGCTTTGACTGTTTTACTTTTCCTCTCAACTCTTCTTATGTGTTCTTGATGCTAACATGAAGATTGCCATTGATTCTTGATGATTATTGAAGATTGATCGTATTGTGGGGTTCATAATTGGTATCAAAGCAGGAATGCAGTGAAATCGCATGAAGAAATCACAATTTTGAAGAAATTTTCTGGAAATTTTTCTACTGTTCATGTTTTGTTCATCTTGTGTTCTTCATTTTTCAAGATTTTAATTCGAATTTTTTTTCAAATTTTCGTGTTTAGATGTTAAAATCATGATCAATGTGTGCGTAATTGCTTTGTGAATCTTTGTTATTCACAAAGTTTTGTGTTTTGATCATTAGTTTTCAAGAGTTACTCAAATTTGTGAATTTTAAAATTTTTTGTGTTTTTGAAAAAGTACTCAAAAAGTCAGATTTTGATCCATTTTTGGATGAAAAAATAGATGTTTTTGTGTGTTTTGATCGAATTAATTTGGTCTAAATCGCTCATTTTTTGATCGGATTCAAAGTTCCTTGCATTCAAGGCTTACCCGGATCTACACTTAGTCAAATTTTCTACTTTGTAATCCTCTCAATGCCTTGACCGTATTTGTGTAAATCGCATACTTCATTGATCGAGTTTTGTTCTTCATTGCACAAAAGACTTAGTTGATCATCTATTCATTTTGTAATCCGGACATAACCTTGTCCGGACTTGATCTAAGTCGCTTGCAAGCTTCATCGTATTCTATCTAAATCGSTCACATAGCTAGCCGGATTTAAGCTCTCGCTCAAAGGTTTACCTGGAGACTTCCAACCTCGCACAAGGGGCCATTCGGATTAGAGGTTTCTCGGACGACAAGCTTACCTGAAGTTTGTCCTCGCACAGTCTCTTGGTCGCGATATGTTTCTTCTTAAACAACCCCGTGCCCGAGTTTCATCTTCCTCGGTAACACTTAGTCGCGAGCAGCATACCTCGGACAACCCGCACGCTGCATCATCCGGATTTGATCTCCTCGGCTGACTCCGTGTCCGGTTTAGCCCATTCTCGGCCAAAGCTTAGTCGCGATTTTCATTCCTTGGACAACCTCGTCTCCGAGCTTGCACCATACTCGGTCAATAGCACATCCGATTTAGCCCATTCCTTGGCCATCGATATCCTTTCCTCAGCCAACCTCTCTCTATTCCTTATCCATATTTTGAATGTTCATATGTGAAATTTGCCATATGTTCATGTGTGAATATTCACTTAGAAAATCAAGCATTCATATGTGAATGCTCTCAAGTTATATTATAATGTTTTCATTTCAAGGTTACATATTTTGAATATTCGATAATGTAACATTAGGATCAAAATCAACACATTGTTCAAAATTGTTTTCTTGATTCAAATTCATATTGAAAGAATGCGAGATCTGATCAATAAAGAATAAAGAAATTTGATAATTTTCAAATCTACAATTGCGATATATGATAGAGAAAGAATTGCCAAAATCTGGATTCGATTTCTTAGAATTAGATCTTTACACTACTCTAATTTGGTTAATCACAATCTTTAATAAAACTTAATCATTTAATCCAATGGCTAGGAATGCTTCTTTCTTTCTCATATATTTGAAACTTCTCTTTTGAAATATATATATATATATATATATATATATATGGTTGGGTTCACGTGAGACCAAAGATTTTCTGTGAGACCCGTAAGACCAATCTATGTTCATTGATCAACTTTATAAGCTAATAATC
>NW_020206492.1:1589-2992 GCF_001531365.2 Cynara cardunculus var. scolymus | reverse complement strand
ATTAGGCCAACCAAGTCATCGAAGATTAATTGGGCATAGTCAAGGGGCAGATTAAAGTATATCCCATACATGATTGAAATCATGGCATGGGATGTTTGGTCGTGGCTCCCAACTTCGCCAGTTTAGCAACAGTTGATTATTGAGAAAAGGGTGTTCCAAAGAGGGGGTAAATTCTTACTCCTAAATTGGGTTCTTTTTGAAATGGGGGTTGCATAAGAATGGAATGTCAGAAAGCTAATAAGTTCCTCATCTGAGGGAGTAGTAGCAAAAGAGTTTAGATTCATTTGGGCAAGAGTGGGGAGGTGAAGAGCAGTTCGAAGGATCTCAACATTCAACTCTAGTGGAACCAAAGATTTGTTCACTGGGTGAGAGGCATAACCAACAATGGTTATCCCTTAGTTATCTAGGGTAGTGAGATAAGCGCTAAGGAGGAACTGTGTGATATAGGTTTCTGAAGTGGGGCGTGTGGCAGTTAAAGCGTAAAAAAGTGGATGATTTTTAAGAATTGAAATGAGAGGATAAGTTGATCCGGGAAACCTGATAATGAGGGGACGAAGAAGTAGTTGTTGGGCTTCTTCACCAATACGATTTTCTCGTATTTGTTCTAAACAAAGGAAAGAGCGTGCGAGGTTAAAGCTTGCGCCTGAGTAACCTCGTTGTCACTTGAGACGTTGACGGACTGGGCGGATGCACTCGAAGAAGACATTGTTGCAGGTTTTCTTGAGGGAGAGAGAGTTGCAGGTTTTCTGGGTTCGTCTGAGAGTTATGAGAGCATAAGGTTTAAAATGGGGGGGGAAAGAGGGTATTTATAGGTAGGGGATTTCAAAAAAAATGAACCGTCAAAGGTAATGAGTGACTTTGGGTGAAATGGTTCATAAAGTTATGACACGCTGTATTGGGAAGACGCACGATTGATGACGTGCGCTCCCGTTTTCTGAGACGCGCGTGTGAGTTCTTACCCTTATCCGCAGAACCACGCGCACCATATGAATAGACAAGAACTATTGAGAGTTCTGTCAGAGGCCTAGGATTACAGAGCCTCTGTGATATGTGTCGGGCCTTCTTTCAAGTGTTTCACCTTTATACCTAAACGGTTTTATAAACATCCACAGAAAGATGAGGACTTTGCTCAGCTCAACACACAGAGCCTCTGTTAGAAGTGCCAGAGGTTCTAATGAGATTACCACTGAGAACAAGGTACTTCAAACATTTTTGCATCTTTTGTGGTTTTCTCTTTAGAAAACTCCCCCTCTGAGCCAGCTTGCTTGGCTCCCCCTTGAATAAAAACCATTTTAAAATCCTAATGAAGAAGTGTCATAGAAGATCCATTCAAAGAGCCTCTGTAAGCAGTCACAGAGGTTCTGTGAAACGTCTTCTGTGAGCTAAAACAATTTATTCTTCTA
>NW_020206492.1:0-497 GCF_001531365.2 Cynara cardunculus var. scolymus | reverse complement strand
TCTTCGTACCACTCTGTAAACAGCTACTCGAGTTCTGGTGTGATTGTAGCGTTTGGAGATTTGTTGGCCTGGATTTTCAACTCTTCTGTGAACTTTTCCTTCGTCACATGAAAAGAATCATCAAATCTTACATTTGTGCTGACAACCACGATTCGAGTCCTGGGGATGTAGGCTCTGTATGCTGCGGTATCCCACGCATAGCMAATRMAKAAWKCATCATCCCCTTTGGGTTCAAATTTTCCCAGAGACTCTCTGTTGTTGAGAACGAAGCATCTACAACCAAACACATGAAAGAACTTGATGTTTGGTCTTCTATCGAACAGAAGTTGATAGGGAGTCTTCTCGTAACGATTGACCACTAGGGACCGGTTTTGTGTGTAGCAGGCGGTTGAAACAGCTTCTGCCCAAAACGATAATGGAAGCCCAGAAGCATTCAGCATCGTTCGAGYAKCTTCGACAAGCGATCTGTTCTTTCTTTCCACTACTCCATTTTGTTG
>NW_020206491.1:3756-6167 GCF_001531365.2 Cynara cardunculus var. scolymus | reverse complement strand
TTCGTACGGTGCACACTGTATGCTGGTGTGATAGCTGTTGTTATAAGAGAATTCAACAAGGGCAGATGGGTATTCCAACTCCCACCAAAATCTATTACACACGCACACAAYATATCCTCAAGCGTTTGAATAATTCTTTCCGATTGTCCATCCGTTTGACGATGATAGGAGTGCTTAAGTCCAAGCGCGACCCAACGCCTTTTGAAGAGACTGTCAAAATCGTAATATAAAACRTGTATCTCTATCCGAAATGATGGAAATAGGCACACCATGACATGTAACTATTTCATTGATGTAGATTTGTGCATGCCTTTCCATGCTGAAATCTTCGCGAATGGGAATGAAATGAGCTGATTTGGTAAGTCAGTCTACTATAACCCATATAGTATCGTGCCCCTTTCCAGTTCTGGGTAGCTTAATTACGAAATCCATGGTTATTTGCTCCCATTTCCATTGAGGTGTCTCAGGTTTTTGAAGAAGACCAGATGGTTTCTGGTGTTCAGCTTTTACTCTTCCACGGGTCATACATCGACTTACGTATATGGCAACGTGTAATATTCTGGTTATTATTTCAGGTTTATATATATATATAGAATATCTTTGGGAAGTAAAGAGATAGATACCATATTTAGAAAATTTCTCAGAAGAATCAAGAGGATTGCACGRGAAGAAGAGGATTTCAAAAGCTTTGTTATTCGATTTCTAAAGGTGAGTGTATTAAAGCTTTGAGTATAAAGTGTTTATATACAATTTGGTATACTTTGGAACTGGTTGTTATGAATTATGTATCAATTTATGCAACCCGTTTAAGTGATGCCCGGATTGTTATCTGGACAAATAAACCGTTCAAGTATCAACCGGGTTTATCTTATACCGTGTAAGGGGTGATCAGTTTATTTCTAAACCGCTCAAGAGGTGACCGGATAATAGTCTAAACCGGTCAAGTGTTGTACGGTGTATTGACCAGATTGTTTTAAACCGGACAAAGGTTGGGCAATGTATCGTCCGGTTTACTTTAAGCCGGTTAACAATGAAAGTGAAGTATTGTCCGGATTTGTAATCCGGACAAAGATGTTAACTAAAATTCAAGTGCTAAAGTTGACCGGACTTGTTATCCAGACAAGATTGACCGGACTTCAAGTCCGGATAAAGAGATAGAAAGTTTTTGAAATGTTTTTGAGATGAAATGGCGGTGTAACCGCTAGAGAGATGAAATGGCGGTGTAACCGCGAGAAAGAGATGAAATGGCGGTGTAACCGCGAGAGAGATGAAATGGCGGTGTAACTGCGAGTGAGAAACATAAATATGTTTATGTTTCAGAACATGTTTGATTCTAAACTAATTTTTTGGAATGTATATTGTTTGTATGAGATTTATACACTCACTATACCTTTTGGACTAACGCCCAGTTGTTGGACTAACCTGTTTTGCTAAGGGCAAAGGAAAAGTATAAATGATGATAATAGTTTGTTCATATATGTATTAAAGATACATTTTTGTTAGTCCATGTTTTGTAATAATACTGTTTTTAGTATTATGAGTATGATGATGTGAATTATTTGTATATGGGATTTTGAGGGTTGTTACACAACGTCTCTTTTCATTCCTGGCCACTAGTAATATTCTCTTATCTCTTTGTACATCTTATCGGATCCTGGGTGAATCGAATATTTGGAACTATTGGCCTCCTCCATAATTGTAGACCGAAGGCTGTCATTCCTTGGTATCCAAACTCTGTCCTTGTAGTAACGCACTCCATCCGCTCGGGTTTCAAATTCCTTCTCTAGGTGATGCAAGGTCTCATCCTTCAGATTCTCTGGTTTCAATGCCTCATGTTGAGCTTCGAGAATTTGCTTTTTCTGGTTCGTTTGAACCAAAATTCCCATTGATCATACTCTTGACGGTTTCACCCTTTCCTTTCGGCTTAAGGCATCGGCTACCACGTTAGCTTTCACTGGATGGTATTTTATTTCATAGTCATAATCGTTGAGAAGTTCGACCCATCTCCGTTGCCTCACGTTCAGCATCTTTTGGTTTAAAATATGTTGAAGGCTTTTGTGATCAGTGAAGATGGTGCATTTGGTGTCGTAGAGATAATGTCTCCAAATCCTGAGTGCAAACACCACTGCTCCTAGCTCTAAGTCATGAGTGGTGTAGTTCTTCTCGTGAATCTTCAGTTGTCTCGATGCGTATGCGATAATTTTTTTCTTTTGCATTAGTACACATCCCAAGCCTTGGTGTGATGCATCGCAATATACCATAAAATTCTTCGTACCTTCTGGTAGCGCTAAGATCGGTGCATGACATAGCTTATGTTTAAGCAATTGGATGTTTCTTCTTGCTTTTCTCCCAAATAATGCACTCCATCTTGCGGGATTCGGGTAATCTTTTCCGAACAACCTATCTCAACT
>NW_020206491.1:2409-3738 GCF_001531365.2 Cynara cardunculus var. scolymus | reverse complement strand
GCGTACAAACCAAACTAATCCAAATGTGGTAAGAAATTCCGATCAGGAGGAAGYYGGAGCTAGTACAYMGGTAACTGGTACATCTGTACCCCTCACTTCGTCCTCAGTACAAAAGGGAGGAGATATCAAGATGTTTCTTTCTTGTAAACCTCCTAAGTTTTCTGGTGAGCGTGATCCTGTTAAAGCTATGTGTTGGCTTAAGGAGATAGAGCTGAGTCTGGAAATCAGTAAAAGTGCAGAAGAAGACAAAGTTATGTTTGCTGTATCTCGTTTGAGATCAAGTGCTTTGTACTGGTGGGAAGTCCTGTCCAGTTCAGATCCAAACATTCTGAAAACCATGTTATGGGAAGAATTTGTGGTTAAATTTAAAATGCAGTATTGTCCTGAAGCTGCAGTTCAAAAGTTGGAAGATGATTTCCTTCGTCTTCAGCAAGGAAACATGTCAATCCGCCAGTACATATAAGTTTTCATGGAACAATCTAGGTTTGTTGAAGCCTATATTATATCTGAAAACAGTAAAGTGAGAAAATATATCTGGGATTGGAATCGAATCTTCAAAAGTATGTGATATCCAGAAATCCGACAACATTTCAAGCGGCAGTTGATGCTGCTGAAATATTGGAATAGGACGTTAACCGGCAACGGCAAGAAAAGGTTGGGGAGAAAAGAAAAGGGGAAACTACATTAACTGATTTCCGTAGACCGAGGTTTATGAAAAATCTGAATCGACCAGTCTCAAGGTTTAATGATAAGGCGTGTACTCGATGTCATAAGATACATCAGGGAAATTGCAATACAGAATCTCGAGTATGCTTTAAATGTCAGGAACCCGAACATATAGCTCGAGACTGTCGGATGACGYGGAGATGTTTTACTTGTAATTCATCTCAACATATAAGTGCTGATTGTCCACAAGCAAGGAATCAAGGGTTTGGTTTTGCTGGGGGTCGGGGATCCGGATATTCTGGGAGTCGAGGATCTGGGTATGTGCCAGCAGGTCGTGGGTAAATGGATAATCGTGTTAGCCCAAGTAGACGAGGAGGGACAAGACAGACAGAGTCTAATGCAAAAGGGAGAGCTTTTCAGATGACGAAAGGTGAGGCGGAAGAGCACCCTGAAGTGGTAACAGGTGCATTCCTTGTTAACTCAGTATGTGCCAAAGTTTTATTTGATTCGGGTGCAAATCTTTCTTTTGTGTCACCATCATTTGTTAATTATGCCCATTTAGAATCTAAAGCGTTAAGTGAAGATCTAATTGTGGAAACAACAAATGATAGTGAAGTTTTGGTTAAGGAAAGAATTGATGAGTGTGTTATAAGTATTGAAGGA
>NW_020206491.1:0-1040 GCF_001531365.2 Cynara cardunculus var. scolymus | reverse complement strand
ATTTTGTATCATCCAGGAAAGGCAAACGTAGTGGCTGATGCGTTAAGTCGACAGGAGAAAAGTGGAACTATCAAAGCTACAGCTCAACTAGTTGAGTTATTACCAACTATTCAAGAAGAGTTACGAGAATTTCAACATGAGGCAATGAAGGAGGATAAGATCAAACAGGAAAGATTGGGTGGATTAATATCTGATTTGGTGAGAGACGAGAGAGAATTTTGGAAATTCCAGAATAGAATTTGGGTACCATGTTATGGTGATCTTAGAAAACGTATTTTGGATGAGGCTCATAAGTCACGATTTGCGATACATCCAGGTACAAATAAAATGTATCGGGATTTGAAGCAACATTATTGGTGGCCAGGTATGAAGAAGGATATTGCTAAACATGTTGAACAATTACTGACATGTCTTCAAGTAAAGATTGAACACCAGCGTCCTTATGGTAAGTTACAATCTTTAGAAATTCTGGTTTGGAAGTGGGATCATATTACTATGGATTTCATAACCAAATTGCCGAGAACATCGAAAGGGTATAATGCAATATGGGTGATAGTAGATCGGTTGTCTAAATCTGCACACTTCTTACCTATGAAAGAGTCATATTCGATGGAAAGATTGGCAAAGTTATACATTGATGAGATAGTGACACGACATGGTGTTCCTTTATCGATTGTTTCTGATAGAGATAGTCGTTTCACTTTTGTGTTTTGGAAGAGCTTTCAGCGAGAAATGGGTTCACAAATTAAGCTAAGTACAACTTATCATCCTCAGACTGATGGACAGAGTGAACGCACTATCCAAACTTTAGAAGATATGTTGAGATCCTGTATCATGATTTTGGAGGGTCGTGGGATAGTCATTTGGCTTTGATTGAATTTGCATACAACAATAGCTACCATTCAAGTGGTCAAGTAGCACCTTTTGAGGTTCTGTATGGTCGAAAATGTAGAACTCCTTTGTGCTGGAATGAAATAGGTGAAAACAGTTAGCTGGGCCTGAGTTAGTTCAGCAAACTGCAGATAAAATTGGAGTAATAC
>NW_020206490.1:0-3208 GCF_001531365.2 Cynara cardunculus var. scolymus | reverse complement strand
CTTAATATTGTTATTTCAGTGGCATTTGATCCTCTGGATCCTTTTGGGAATATAACAATCAAATGGGATGTGATCTCTTGGACGGCAGATGGTTATGTGGTGAGTTTCTTGTACTTTTTTGTTTTGCATCTTGTCACGCCCCGATTTTTTTTTTCTTTCGATCGAGTGTCGTGACGTCATTCTTAATAACTTATGACATGAACGAAATACAAAGTTAAAAATTCAAACATACATAATGTGTTAAACATAATTCGTTACATAATTGCGGAAGTGTAAAATACTTTAACGTAATCAATGTTAATTAAATATCTAATCAAGCATGATTCAAAACATAGTTTCGTCTTTCTTCATCCAACTCATCTACTGACAATTGATACCTGAGATATATACATGTATAGTATAAGCTAAAAGCTTAGTGAATATAATATGGTTTCATGATCACATGCACATATAAACAATGTTTTAGTGTATTTTAGTTATTATCTTGCAAGTGAGGCCTCGGCTCGTCACTTTTTTTTGTGTATGTGGCGTATTCTATGGACGAGGACTCCAAGACCTCGGACTTGCAATCCCTCATTTCATGTCCAACCCACCTCGTACGGTGGACGAATCTTGCCGAATCATACTAGTTGTATATCATTTATTTGCAATACTCACTCATTAATGAAAATCTCATCGTGACATGCAACATACATCTCATGCAAGTGACAACATAAATCACATATGCACCATCGTTATTTTTCACATTATACACATACTTGAATATCATATTGATAATATCAAGTCATCATAATATTTCTCATCAACATCATCTTTCATATCATGCATATACTTAAATATCATATACATCAATACAATCAAGTTATCATCATATGCATACAACCACATTATGCAAATATCATGGATAAATACTTTGTAATAATCATGTATATATCCCATAAAAATCGCATAATATACTCACCTTGAATCGTTAACGTTCGATAGGTCGTTCTCTCAAAAACCGCAACCTACATGATAATTCATATCATTCCTAAGCACCTTAGGTAATCGAAACTAAATTGATCATTATTCTCCAATAATCTTAACACGACTAAACTTAACAATTTTTATTGATCAACCCTCGATACCATCATATCTCAAGTTCGCTCAAATATTTTCTTGAAATATTATTTAATAATGTGACATCGTTATAATATTAATTGTTGCTCGTTCATTTTATAAAAATAAGCAATACACTTCACATTTTCTTGAACAATATGTATTTTAACAAAATAACTAAACTAAATAGTTCGCAACGTAAATAATGTTTTGTAGCCAAAACGTATCGTTTAAGATTTGCAAGTGAATAATGGTGACAACATGTCATACATATATAAATAACGGTCATTCCATAACTTTAAAGTTAAACATAATTAATACTCGAAATAAAGCTTAGATACCAACTCCCAATACATAAGGTCATTTCGGTAATTTATAAGGCATATACGTAAGTATCGCTAAAATACTGATTTCCATATTGTAGGGTCATTTTGGTAATTTCATTAGGATTTTATTTAAAATAAAACTTAAATATCAATCCCAAGACATAGGGTTATTTCGGTAATTTATAAAGCAAATACGTAAAGTATCGCTAAAATATCGATTTCCACATTGTAGGGTCATTTTGGTAATTTCATAGGGATTTAATTTAATATAACACTTAGATACCAATTCCCAAGACATTGGGTTATTTCGGTAATTTTATAAAGCAAATACGTAAAATATTGTTAAAATACCGATTTTTAAATATAGGGTAGTTTTGGTAATTTTATAAAAATAATAATACAAAAATGAAGTTCATACACCAATCCCCAAATATATGGTTATTTCGGTAAATTTTGGAAGTAAATACGTAAATTATTGCTAAAATAACGACTTCCCATTTATAGGGTCATTTTGGTAACTAAATGAGATAAATAATCGAAACTAGGTCAAAGTTTATGTTTTACAAACTCCAAATAAATTTGATGAAAGTTTCATAAAAATTTTATAGAGGAAATTATATTTCTGAAACTGCAGGGGTTAAATGCTAACTTCTAAAACTTAAATATATAATGCATATTAACAATAACAATGTGTAAAAATAATGAAACTCATAGTTAATTTACTGGTTAACGCATCAAAGTTTCCTAGTTGAGGTCGTGTGTTCGAAACCCGTCATCAACACCCTTAACCCCATTTTATTTTAAATAAGTAAACGGACACGGGTTATGGGTCAAACCTTGACCCGTTCGACCCGGTTTCACCCCAACAAAATCAGCAGCCATGGCTGCACGATTTTAAGGTTTTTGGTCCCGAAAATGACTCGTTTCTTGATATTTTTTCTTCATTTTTTTTGCACCAAACATTTGGTAATAATTTTTATCAACACTTTGATATAAAGAACACGAATTTTCATTAAGAAATGAGTTTTATTTACTCATTTAAAGTTTGTTTTTAAAACTAAAATTCAACAATTTCAAAACATAGAAATTGAACCACGTAAACACAAATATGAGACATGAGGCTACTAGGATTTGATAGAGTACTTGAAAACGAAGTCATAGACATAAAAATCAAGAGATTTGGTTAAGAATTTCACCCAAAATCGGTGAAAAACCAAGATTTGTGATTCTGAAGTTCAAACTCATATATCTCTCTCAAAACTTAACAATTTTTCTAGCTATTTGAATCAAAATGATCCTAAGCCGGTGCTCTATATTTATATACAAGAGTTTTGACTTATTAGTTGACAAAATCGGACCAAATCGCGAGTTTTTGGCTGAGGGGTCGTTTTCTCCAAACATACATGTACTGTTGGAAAAACAGGTCCCTCATCTTCGAAAAATATGACATTCGCCCCCTAAACTTTCTGATATTTACAACCAAACCCCTCCTGACGTGATATCTTACATTTTTGGTCCAATAATAAAAGATAACAAATTTATTTTATTTTCCTTTTTGTCTTTCTTTTCATTATTTATTTATTTAAGATTTCTATAATTATTTCTTTTAATTAATTACGTAAATACTTTAACACTTCAAATTAATTTAATTAAAAAATGTATTTAAAGGCTCATATAATATTGTTTATATATTAAAAAAATTGGGTTTTACACATTTGCACCAAATTTAACTTGGAAAATGAGATTTGACAGCAGTGTAACAAATTAATTTCTTGCAGGCGACT
>NW_020206489.1:0-3215 GCF_001531365.2 Cynara cardunculus var. scolymus | reverse complement strand
AGCTATACATGATAAGGAGAAATAAATGGGATAACTATGGAAAATACAATAACATTGATCACAAGAATATTCTAGAGGATCAAATCAAATATCTCAAGTATCTGGTTTTGATTTAGTCGTTATAAGTTCTATAGTAATTTATGTTTCGGGATATGGATGATTCACAACAATCATTTCCTGAACATTGGTCATTTACAACATCATGTCGTGTTGCACAAATGACAACACAACCCGTAAGCACATCCCATGACTTTGTTCCTGAAATCAGCCAAGCGTAATCATCGCAGTCGTGACTGTGAACTTATTCACTTACGACAAGGTGTACGACAACTCCATGTAATTCACTTACGACAAGCGTAATCATAGCAGTTTGGCTTTGCTGAATTGGTAGAGTTAATGAGGGTGTATAATACCAACATCAGAACAAGGGTTTTCATGACTGTGTTTTGTGGTTTACTTACGATGTAAGTGGAGTACGATTTAAGGGGTTTCTCAAGCTAACCTTATATACCGTAACACATGTAATATATCTTCTTAATAAAAGAAATAAAGGTTTATGGAATACCGATTCGTCATAACAAAATGATATGTGAAAATTTATAAAACAATGAAGTGTTTCATACATATTATACGGTTAAATAATTAATATAATTATCCCGATCTAGTAGACGGTGTTATTTATATATTCAAGATTCATTCATAATGAAATACTTGTGTTTTCGTTATTTATTTGTCCTCTGACAAACTAAAACTAAATTCTTAATTATTTGATTATCCATAAACTAAATGGTCCCATACATTCTAGAGGTAAATGCCTTAGAAATGAAAATGCTACACATATCCGTATATTATCAAAAGACACATTCCATGTTTTTTTAATCGTGGGTTTTTGGTTCAGCTTATGCGCACCGACTAATTCCTTGGACGACTATGAATGGTTTGAAATCATCCCGGGTGAACCTCCATGGCCACAATGGCTTTTAGAACACCTGGATTCGAACATGGGGTAGATGAGATTTTCCACTACATCCCCCTAAAGCTTAACATGTGCGACACAACTCAAGTTGTTATAATTACTTTGAGTGAAGGTCAGGGTAAAAATGTTATTACTAGGGAAAAAATAATACAAGATAAAGCAGAAAAGTTCCCATACAAGTTTTTTATAATTAGTATAGTAGTTATAGGTGCAATACATTTGGTAAATCTAACTACAGTAATGTTATCTTTCTTTGATAATTTGTGGACTGCTAGCCAGTAGATGTGTTTCTCGACCTAAGTCAAGTCAAACCTGGTTGTGTCTTACTTGTAAGCCTACCGTGGTGTTTTGGAAGGCTTGTCAAAAAGTAATCAAAACATAAAGTATATAGAATGCTTATATCAAAGAAGGAACTATTTAGAACGTGCTGCTTTATTGCTCACAAAAAAACAGAAAAATGGATACTCAAAACAGAGAAAGTCACAACTCTTTATAGAGGAGAGTGACGAGAAAAGCTCCAGAAAAAAACTCAACAAAATCAACTAAGAAAAGACTGCTTCAAAGACTCATAAAAATACAACTGACTTATTCAAACTAAATAACTAAATAAAAATAAATATCTAGATTTATTCTTGACTCCATAGGCCAGCTCTTCTCCAAGTTATCTACTCTATTTCTTCTTTTTATATTCCCCTTGTGCAGACGCCACATTCAATAAGACCAAGAGCACTGCAAAACATTTCAAACTTCGCTCTTGGAAGGGCTTTCGTAAATACATCACCAACTTGATCATGTGATCTCACTTTTTGTAGTACAATTTTTTGGTTCAAAACTTTTTCCCAGACAAAATGATGATGAACTTCTATGTGCTTGGTACGAGCATGGAACACCGGATTACCAGCTAGCTTAATTGTGCTTTCATTATCACAGGAAATTGGAATCGGGTAATCCATGCTAACTCCAATGTCTTGAATGAGTCGTTTCAGCCATATGCATTCTTGAGTGGTCATAGTAGCAGCCACATACTCTACTTATGTACTAAAAAGAGTGATTATTTGTTGTTTCTTATTACACCAGGAAACAACAACAAATCCCAATGAAAATCAAATACCTAATGGTTGAGTGACGAGTGGTGACGTCTTCGGCCCAATCAACATCTGTGAAACCATGCAGAGAAAAGGAAACTTTGGGCTTATAAAGAAGGCCAAGTTGCCGTGTACCTTTCACGTAACGAAGAATTCTCTTTGCTACAATTAGATGATTTTCACATGGTGTGTCCATAAACTTAGAAACAACTCCCACTGAGTATGCCAAATCGGGACGAGTGATGGCTAAGTAGAACAAACTACCGATAAGTTGGCGAAACCTAGTGGAGTCCTTGAGTGGCTCGCACTCTATTTTCTAAAGCTTAAGTTGTGGTTCCATTGGGGTATCGATAGGTGTCGATTCCCCATGACAAAGCGATCTAACAAACTTGAAGCATAAGATCTTTGACAAAGAAAATATCTCACTATTTTAACAATTTCTAAGCCTAGAAGAGAGTATACCTCACTAAGATTCTTCACTTCAAATTGTATAGATATCTCGGAGATGAGAAATTTCAGCACCATTGTTTCGAGTGATTATCATATCATCTACATAAAGAAGAAGAATGGTGCACATTCCAGAAGTGACCTTACAAAATAAGCTAGAATCCGAGCTTGAAGAGTGATAACCACAAAAAGAAAGATATTGTGCAATTTGACCATACCAAGCGCATGTAGCCTACTTGAGACTTACAGTGCCTTCTTGGGTCGACACACATGGTTTGGAAACATATGTGGAACAAATCCTTGAGGTTGTTCCATAAAAATTGAACGATCAGGCTCACCGTAGAGAAACACATTTTTCACGTCTAGTTGCCAAAGATCCCATGTATTGTTTGCTGCCAAAGAAATGACAGTATGAATAGTTACCATCTTGGCAACCGGGTTGACTGTCTCTTCGTAATCCAAACCGTATTGTTGGGAAAAACCACATGCAACCATACGCGCTTTATACCTATCAACGAACCATCGACATTCTTTTTCAACTTGTAGATCCATTTACATGCGACTAACTCAACATCGTGTGGTCTGGGTACGAGTTCCCAGGTATCATTTTGAAGCATATCCTTCATTTCTTCCTTCATGGTTGTGATAACCGGATCCTGGTTATCACCTAAGGTAATTAATATGTGATTATCTGATTAAATGATTAC
>NW_020206488.1:0-1330 GCF_001531365.2 Cynara cardunculus var. scolymus | reverse complement strand
TAAATGGCTTGTTCAAATGTCATGATGTTTCTTTTAAAAGTTTATTTACTGAGTTGGGGTTGCAATGCATTTGGTCTCACTCAAAATCATTGAGTTTTGACCCCCCAACTGCTCAAAACGTTATATCTACGCATATGAGATTTTCCAGTAGGTAAACCCTACTTTGAATGGTCATAACTTTCTGTATAATCATCCAAAATTGTTTATTTTTCTTTTGGATGTTAGTTTAATGAGATGCCTTTCAAATGCCACCGATTTCACTCGATATGGTGGTGATTTGAGGTTTCATTTACTTAAAATAAGATGAACATGCAATCTGTCCGATTCTGACAGATTTGTATGTATATGTTCCATCGAACATATCTCTCTCATAACTCAATGAAAAAGAATGATTTTTCTTTTGAGAGTTAATTTTATGGGTTGTCTTCTACATGAAAGTGGAATCACATACAATTATGGATTTTTGATCTCCAAGCACCTAAAACTCTATAGGTGTGTAAATTGTGAAACCACCAGTAGGTAACTTCTAATTTGTATGYTARTATCTTTTTCCTTGTTTGTCCTTAATGTATGATTMTTCTTCTRAAACTTTMTTTTATGAGTTAGGATTCATTTGAATCCAGTMTCACTCAAAAATACGATGTTTTGAGGCATGAACCGATTTTTATAAGTTAGGTGTGCAATCTGTCAATTGATGGCAGATGTGTGCATGTGACTTTAAGGTGTCATATCTTCCTCTAAACTCATCCAAAATGAGATATTATTAGTTTAAAAGTTTCTTATAAGTGTTAGGTTTCCAATACAACTTGAATCTTTGTAGAACACCAAGTAGAACTCTTTTTATGAGTGTTTTACTAACATGGTGCAATCTCCCATTTTAGTTGTGATAAGTTGCATTGAATGAATTATTGGAAGCATCATATCTTACCCAATCTTCATGAAATTTGGTCACGATGGCTATAACTCAGTACTATAAACCATATAAAAATATGGGAATTCATCTCATTTTTGAAGTCTCTTTATTGGATCATCTTTTGTAACTTAAGTTTCTGTCCAGAATCTGAAATTCTGGATTTGGATAAATTTTGTAAAATTGATCTTCTATTGAATTATAGCATCATTTCCGATATAAATTAACTCTTTAATGAGCATATGGACATTATGTATATTTGGACTATGGATAATATTTTGGAACAAAGTGGACAAATATGGACTTAGGCTTTATTAAACCCCATAGGTAGAGATGAATCAATAAGTGATGATTTTGATTATTCCTATTAATAGGGAATCGTTGAGTTAGCACGGTATTCGGATCGCATTGCTTTATCTT
>NW_020206487.1:0-3217 GCF_001531365.2 Cynara cardunculus var. scolymus | reverse complement strand
CTCATCTTGACTTCCACTCATCTTACAAACTACCTGCAAGATCAAATAGATATGTGATTATTTGTTGCTATTTGCTGTTGTATTTGACAACATTTACTAATGTAATTGTGTTGTATTTTGACAGCATTTTCTGCTGTATTTTGATAACATTTTTGTTGTAATTCTGTTGTATTTTGACAACATTTTATGCCCAATTAGTTTGTTGTAAATATAAATATTTAAACAGTAGTATTGCTAAGTTAACTCATTTTGTTAAACAGTAGTCATAAGCTACTAACAAGTACAAGAATTCTTTTTTACATCCTGTTGCATTATAAAGAACTTYTAATACCACCGAGTATTTCAAACATATCTTGCAAAAATTTGATATTTAAAGTTGTAATTATTATTGATAGAACATTTTCATTCCGCCGTATTGTGCAGGTACATAATTAGTTAACCTTTTTATGTACTTAGCAGTCGTTTAATAAATGTTTACCTAGTGCGTGCTTATTGGCAAGAGTCACCACTCATTTACCTTATGGGGTAACATTTCCGGTCATCAAATTGGGTAATTGGTAACCATTTGTAACTCGTAAGAGCTTACCGGGTAAGAGTCATTACCCTCACTTACCAGGTAAGATTCTTGGTTCTTGTTATGTTCACGCGGTAAGGTAATTGATCCGATAAGCGCTTACCAAGGTAAATGTTTAGTATACTTGTTTAYAACTTAAGGTTTATTAGCATGTTCATATTCTTGGAACTAATTCATACCTTCATTGAAAGATTGTTGTAGTTCTAAGATGATCTCAACTTATGACTCCTGATTAAGTTGGGAGTTGTTAACTGTAAACAACTTGAAATTTTGATCATTAACGATGTATTGGACATGATGTTTATGATTGATTGACAGCAGTGTTATGACATCTAAAACTTCATTATTGTATTGCCCTTTTTTTTCCCTCATAGATCACTGTGTACTAACCAACAAAAGCATGTTGGATTTTGCAACTTGTTTACATGCTTGGGGGGGGGGCTGTTTTTATCCCTTAACAACAAAATCATGAAGAAACAGCTGCTGCCATGATTTTTTAAGAGAACCTTTAAGACTGTTCTAAAACCTTTATGTTAAAAACTTGTTCCTTGAGACCTATTAACTAAGGCCCTGTCGGGTTTCAGCCTTCTGTCTTTTAGATTTTGAACTCATTATGTTCTTTTTTGTATGACAATTTGTAACTTTTTAGTACCTCATGTCATCTTTCGATTGTTATTCTAAATATGATTCATGACATTTATTTGAGTTGAAAACTCAGTGCCCTTGTGATGTGGGTCTATTACACTAAGGGGCCGTTTACCAAACACTTATCCGGTAAGTGCATATCGGTAAAATTTTACACTATTATTTACTTACCGGGTAATATTTTGGTCCACCAAAACGACATCGTATTCAACAATTTACCCGGTAAGCTCTTACTGTGGTAAGAGTCGTTGTCCTTACTTAGCGGGTAACACTTTTGGTTCTTGTCTCGCTCTTACCGGGTAAGATTTTTGGTTCTTAGCATATTCATCCAGTGAGGTAGTGTGATTTGGTAATCGCTTACCCGGGTAAGCATTTGGTAAACGGCCCCTAACACTCATCTGTTATGTCTGTTACTTTCCCCAAGCATTCTGGCTACCCTAAAATGTTGTATGTTATTGTTGAGGGAGAAAATGAACTGTCAGATGGAGTACATGGAATCAATTAAGAAGCTTGAGGAGAGGTGGATGACCAGTCAACCAAAACATTGAATTAATGGCAGTCATGGTGGAGAGGTAATCATAATCTAGTTTAATGTATCAATATTTTGTTCTCTCTCTTTTCTTTCAACAATTTGCAAGAGATGGTAATCAAGCCTGAATATGTGTACTAATCCTAATTAGCAACTTGTGTACTGATCCTAATCAAGCTTGAATATGTATACTAATCAACAATKACTGGGATATTTTATCCTAATCAAGCCTAAAATGTATTTTGCTGACCTATATCCCTCCCCATCCCATTAATTCTAAAAAAKAACAGCCTACAAATGCAACATGAAATGTAAACACAATAACAGGACAATGGCCATATGTCAATCCRACAATGACCAGACRTGAGAAAACTCGTATACCTTTGAATACAGTGGCTCGTACAGTTTCTGGTATTTCAATTCCAATGTTGCTCTCTCTGCAAATGATAAAACATCAGAAGCAGTTAGCATTGAGCAAAAGAATTACAAAGTATCCACTATGATAAATGTATATGCACAGAAATAAGCACTTTATAACAAACACTTATCCACTAAATATGATTCATGACATTTATTTGAGTTGAAAACTCAGTGCCCCTGTGATGTGGGTCTATTACACTAAGGGGCCGTTTACCAAACACTTATCCGATAAATGCTTACCAGTAAAATTTTACACTATTATTTACTTACAGGGTAATATTTTGGTCCACCAAAACGACATTGTATCCAACAATTTACCCGGTAAGCTCTTACTGTGAGGTAGTGTGATTTGGTAATCGCTTATCCGGGTAAGCGTTTGGTAAACGGCCCCTAACATTCATCTGTTATGTCTGTTACTTTCTCCAAGCATTCTGGCTACCCTTTACATGCACTGAAGGACGTGATTGTCAGACTTTTATAATTGCAAGACATAAAATGCCTCTCTAATTTGGAATGAGGTTGTTTAAGCACCTACAATAAACCGGTAGAGACGAACAACAACCAAAATAACTCTAGAAACAACAATAAATCTTAATCAAATAGAGCAACCAAAACAGAATCATGTATGCATATTCAGTCACATAAAGATTAAAATCAAGTAAGCAATTAAACCTATAGGTGGAGTTTTGCTCCCCCATGTAAGCAAAAGTTATGTTAAGGTYRCAAACATAGCAATGCGGATTGGTTTCTATTTTGTCATAACAATGCAAGATATACATAAAAGGAATCGGCACCCTAGGAACCCTCTAATAGAGCATGCCTTCAAATACAATGGACCAAAGAAGTCAATATGAAAGATGCCCTAACCCCCAAAAATAATCACCAAAGATACACTAACCCCCAAAAATAATCAAACCCCAAAAGTCTGCAAAAGCTTACAAGAAGAAAGAAGACGAGATGGACAGAACCCTAAACAGAATTACCTGGAAGGTTGAAGAAGACGACGATGGAGGCAGAATTGAAGGTTGAAGAAGACGACATTGGAGGCA